>NC_064818.1:36517462-36558876 GCF_023721935.1 Panthera uncia | reverse complement strand
CCGCCCGCCCGCCCGCGCGCGCCCGCCCGCCCGCCGGCCTCGGGGAGCCGGAGCCGTCCGCGGGGCGGGGCGGGGCGGCCACCCACCATGGAGCCCCAGCGCCGGGAGCTGCTCGCCCAGTGTCAGCAGAGCCTGGCCCAGGCCATGACCGAGGTGGAGGCCGTGCTCGGGCTGCTCGAGGCCGCGGGAGCGCTGAGCCCCGGCGAGCGGCGGCAGCTGGACGAGGAGGCGGGAGGCGCCAAGGCGGAGCTGCTGCTCAAGCTGCTGCTGGCCAAGGAGCGGGACCACTTCCAGGACCTGCGGGCGGCGCTGGAGAAGACGCAGCCTCACCTGCTGCCCATTCTCTACCTGAACGGCGTCGTCGGGCCGCCACAGCCCTCCGAGGGCGCCGGTGAGTGGCAGACCCCCGCGGCCCGGCCTCTCGGACCGCTTTCCACCATCTCTCTTTGCAGCTCTGAGTCGGGGGAACTCGCGAGGGCCACTCATCCACCTGGCGCCGGCCGCGCGGGTGGAGCCTTCCCTCCCTTAGCGGGTCTGGGGAGGGGGCCCTGCGTGGTCCTCTACTTCGCACCTCCTCCCTCAGTCCCCGCCTGTCGCTGTGAACAATGCCCGGCACTGTGGGCCTCGACTCTCCGGGTGCCACGGCATCGGGGTGCTCCTGAGGCCAGCAGGTCCAGCCGCGGGGCGACCTCGGAGGGATATCCGGCAGTCTCTCCTAAGGCTCTTCATCATCCAACAGTCATTTTGGAGTCTCTGCTAGCTTTTAATCGGTGATACGGTCTAGAAGAATGGGAATTGGGCCAGAACTGGTCCTCCTGAATTCTGGTCCCTGCCACCCCGTTTGATGATAACTGGTGCCGTTTCACTTTCTGGCTCTCTCTGCTCCCTTTGCCCAGAGCTCAGTCTGTTTGCTCGCCCAGACTTGTGCTTGATTATGCACAATGCCTGCTAGGTTTCTTTGGAAACTGTGGGCCTGGAAAAGTTGGGGAAGTTGCATTGCACCATGGGAAAATCCTAGTAGTGGCTGCTGGGGCTCAGATCCCTCCCTGGCGGTGCTGAGCTGCCTGAGGAGGGAAGGCTGGTGGCTGGTGCCCTTGGGTGATGGATTTGTGAGTATTCCTGTGTGTGTGTGTGGGGGGGGGAGGGGGTACTACTGGGTGTTTGTGATAAATGATAGGCCTGGCCTGGTTGGGGAATGTGGAAAGCCAGCCTTTTAGACAGAAGCTCGAGGAAAAAGGCACAGCACTGAGGAAGGAAGAGAACCTGCATTTATTAGGCACCTACTGTTGTGGCAGGCACTCTGCCTTATTACATTTATTGTTACCATTCTGTGAGCTGTCTACTTATTATTACTTTGCCAGAGAGAAAACTCTGGCTTGGAGTGGTTAAAATGCTCAGAGTATTAGGCACCAGGAGTTTTCAATTATGACCTATTGTTTTGTTGAACACGTTCAGAGCCCAAAAGTGGCAAATGGCACCTTTTCTATGTCTTGACCTTGTTTTAAGAGTGAACAGAGAGGGCTGACAAAGCAGCCCTGAGTAACTGTAGGCCAGAGGCTGATGAAACCCATTTATTTGGCTGTTAAAAGCCTCACTTATTAAGGGGGTGATTTTATAAGCTGTTCCTGGTTAGAGCTGCAGTGTATATTGGCCATCTCAACCTCACATCTTGTAGTGGAGGAAACTGATGTACAAGGAATAAACTGCTGGTCACACAGTGCGCATCATTTCATCGGTGGTCCTCTGTCTCCACTTTGGGATTTCTGACTCTAGCATTTATATCCCTCAAGCCTGCATTCTGTCCCCCCAGTTTTGGTCGTATTTGAGTCGCTGGGCAAACCCAGTCTCCTGGGATGGTGGTTTGGAGGATGCTGAGGAGGGCTGTCACATGTGTCCATGAGGATAAAGAGACAGGGAACTCTCACTGGGGTAATTGTTTTTCTCCTTAATTGCTTTCATCTTTCTATTTTTGAAGGAGAAAGTTTGTCAAGGAAGTGCATAAGTTAGAGTGCAGACCCACGTCCTCCCTGGGATGTGTTTGAATCAGTGCTAGCTTTAATCTCTGGAATAGTTGGACGGATTGCCATTAGTTAGTTCCCCCTGCTCTGTGCCTGGCAGAGGAGGTGGGGCCTCGCTTGGGCTGAGGTTGTAGGAGCTGGTCCTGACCTCTGAGGAAGGGATGGACTATGGTTTGGGTTTTCCTCCTGAGGGCAGTGATTGAAGACCCTAGTTTTACCACAGAGCAGAATTCTGTGGCTTTCCAGAGGGTCATGCAAGCCTCAGGAAAATAGTTGTCGGGGGGAAAGTTATGTTGATTTTAGTTAACGCTTCTTTAGAGAAAAATTAGGGCAGCATTTGGTATGGCAAAATAGAGCTTCTGGGGAGGGGTGATGTGGTGTGCAAATAAACAGTAGCGTTGGGACCTTTGTAAAGGATGAGTTATTGTGCACTGGTTTTCCAACTTTTTTTTTCTCTCTTTTAGCCAGCGAGCTCTTCTGGGGCAAAGCTCAGTACAGGGCTGGAGGCACCTTTCTGTAGGCACGCAGGTCCATGGCTCTGCCTGTAGTCGGCCTCTGTGCAAGGCCCTTGCGAGAGCCCGAGAGACAAACCAGCTGCCTTCCCAGGGATCCACAGCATCAAGGGGCAGCCAGTTTGTCATGTCTCTTTGCAGGTGCTGCCATCATCCAGTTAGGGACTTTCCTGGTGGTTTCCGCACGCTTTGTGGGCCCCTGGTCCAGAATGCCCATTCCCTGGCTGGCACCTGTGCGCTGGGATTTTGGTCCACTGCAGGCAAATGATGGCTGGTAGCTCCCCACAAGGGCCTGGAGCCCAGGGTGAAACTAGCCTGGGAGGTCCTGGGTAGATGAGCCAACCACGGGCTCATGCTCAGAGCCCCAGACATTTATAACCCACCGTGCTCAGGCCTGGGGTATGAAGATGACTAACAAGCATACCATGTTGTTTTATTTCGGGGGCAGGGACATTCCTATTCCAGGGTTGATGGTACCTTGCTGCTCAGCATTTTGAATCTCACTGCATACTTCCATGTCTCACTTAATTCTGTAGCAACCCCAGGGAGATGGGGGTGGTGGTGCCTTATCTGCATTGCACTGGGTTCTGCACTCACATCTCTATGGTTTGAGGACAGGCCAGAAGTTGCAGAAAGGGGCAGAAAGGAGGCTGAGTCGAGACTAAGCCCAGTCCTCCTGGTTCCGTGTTGGGGTGTTTTTCCTGTCACCTGATTAGGCCCCCTCAGTACAATTTCAGGCCATCTCCTACATTCGGAAACTCTGGAATTATGAAGCCTTTCCTGTGCCAATACATGCATCTGTGAGGAAGAGGTGATCACCTTTGCCCCTGCTGGCAGTGGTAGTAAGAGGGAGGACTCTTGTTCTTGGAATGGCTCAGGTGTCTCATGTTTTTTCTGCAGGTGTACCAGGATCTTGTTTGGTCATTCAGAACCTGCTCGGTCCTTTGTCATTTGTTTCTCTTTGCTTCAGTTACTGACACCTAGGTTTTCTCGCTTGAAGACCTTTGACTGCCTGTCCCTGGAGTGAGGGTCCTTTCCTGGCCAGAAGCCTCAATGTCTTCATCTGTGAGATGGGGCTAAGGGTGCTAGGCTGCCTGTCTCAGCCACTGGGAGGGAGGAATGTAATTGGGGAGGATGGAAGTGCCTGGTCCTGTGCTTTCCCCAGGTGGGGCTGCACCGCAGATGGAGACGGGTGGGTAGGATGTAATTCCAGCCCGCAGCTTGCCATCTAGTTGGGGGAATGGGTCACTCAGGAGAGTGACATTATGCGATAGATCAATTGAGTGATATAGACACAGGTAGGCTTTTTCTTCCTTTTAAAACACTGATTAGCACATACTTTCCCTGAATACTCTCATCTACCTCTGGTGGCTCTAAGTACCACCCAAACGTGAAGGTCTTCTCAAACCACGTCACCCCAGGCATCTCTTATGGGACAGAAGTGGCAGAACTTGGTAGCTGCTCCTGTGTGCTCAGAGATGCAAGTTTCCTTCTCATCCCCTCTATGTGCCTTCTCTGAAGCATCCTAGCGAGCTGCTGACTTGGCTTCCCCAGAGGCAAGAGACTGGAGACAGCGGTGGCTGCTGGACAAAGGCCTTCGAGGAGGGACTGGGGCTCAAGCTGGGTGTCAGAGAGGCCGTGTGGACGTGCAGAGGCAAAGGAGGAGGACGTGCTGGTTCAGATTGTGGAAATGAGACCAGCCTGAGCAGAGGGCGGCACAGGCTCTGGGTGGATAGGGGTGCAAAGGTGATCCAGAGGGACCACGATGGCTAGGCTGAGCGAAGGGTTTGGATGGCACTACGAATTTAGACACTGTGCACTTGTCGGAAGTTAAAGCTGGAGGAAATTTTTTTTTTTTTTTTTTTTAAAGGACTAACTTGCCAGGCTTTTCCAGCAGGATGAGAGCTGGTGACTGCCACTTGTCAGGTGTGGATTGTTTATTATTCATTAGAGATTTCCTGGGCCTTTTGTTCTCTGTCTGCTCTCTTCAGGTACCAGCTACATCGTCTTCATCTACTCCAGCCTGGAGGGTCAGCAGGGACGGAGACATAAGTAAAAGTTCCAACCATTGTAGATTTTCTTTTGGTTCTTTTAACTGTGTTATTTGAGAGGAAGTGGTGGAGGAACTTGAAAGTAAGCAGAAAAGAGAAATTTATTGTATAGTATTCCAAGAGCTTGGGATGGATGGGAGAAACCAGCCTTGAGGTGATTGATCCCCGAATGTGATGCTTTTCCTGTGGGCCTGGAGCATGGTCTCAGGACCCCAAGGATTTCATCTACATGGCCCCTGGCCAGAGACTAAAGGGAGCTCAATCTAATCAGCCCAGACAGAACATCTTATGGAAGGGTTCTGCGTGGCCGGACTAGGGTCTCTGTCCATGTCAGGCCCAGTCACTGTGGCCAGGGCTGGGGACTAAGACTGGCTCAGCAGCTGACACAATGAATACAGTAGGGTGATGGGATGCTGTCACTGGCAGCCCGTACAGTATCATGGTTCTTTCGACTGGGGGGAAGTGGTTCTCCAAAGGGAGGATGTTGGTGCGGCTAAAACATCAGATGAATATCCACCATAGGTGGTCCCATCTTTGTGTGATGATGCAACTCGCAGGCGAGGTCATCACTGGAGTGGGGTGGGGCAAGGTGGCCATCTTTTACTAAGTTTTAGACTTTGAGCAGAGCAGTTCAGCTTATCTCCTACTCTACAAAACAGTGGAAACAATAACTGCTTCACTATGCTATTTGACAATCAGTAGCACGAAGTTATTTTGTTATTGTGGCGAGCAGTATAGCCTGGAAGCAGCCTTAGGACCAGAAACCTGGCATTCTCCTGATTTTTCTGAGAGCTCCTTGTAAACTGTGCTAGAGCTGCGTTTACCGTGGCTGTGGGTCATCAAGAGTAGAATATAATCTCTCTGAATTCACTGTTGTATTCCTGATGCCTAGAATAGAGCCTAGCCCAAGATAGGTGTTCAGTAAATTTCTGTTGAATGGATGAGTAGTCTGCTGTGTGTAGAATGAATGGTGTCTCCTGCGTAAGTCCAGGTTCTCTTCCGAAATGCGTTTATAAGTGGTGACTTCGCGGTGACAGAAGGTTGTGGGAGTGTAGGAAGGCTAGAGTGAGTCCCAGATGCACACACGGATGTCACCACCCACGGTACGTCTGTGATGGAAGCAGGTGGTGTGACATTGATGTCTGAAGTTCCCAAGGTTACCCATCAGGTATCAGCACGGTGGGGCTGGCTGCCAGGAGCCATGTGGAGTGCCCACATTGGCTGTTGAGGGATTGGAGACACCTTTCCTTTTCACACTCAGAATTTGAATATCAGCTTGGTGTCCTCGAAAGAGACCTGGATGGGGATCTGCTTCTAACTGTGCGACATCTTGACCTTGGATGAACTTCTTAGCCACCTGGTGCTTGGGGGTTTTTCCAATGTAGCAGTCAAACTAGAAGTTTAGCATTGACAAAGTAAGGGCTTGCTCAGTCCAGTGGGATTCTCAGCACTGCCAAGGTGGTATTAGGTCCAAGGAAACTTGGATTAGGAAACTAGATTCTGAGGCTTCTTCTAGGTCTGCACCATGGTTACTATTTTCTGATTTAGTGTTAGGGTTGAGTGATTTTTTTGATACTCTGGCTTTATATTTCCTGAAAAAGTGAGCAGACTAGGGGAAATGTTTGTCTTAGGTTTCTTTGGTTTTTTGCCCCCTACCTTGTTCCAGCCACTTATATATTCTGCAGACCAGTACAAGGAGGCTCTTCAATAAGTCTGTAAACTTGGGAAGGCGTGAGCCACAGAAAAATTGGGCATAGAGCAAGAGGGCTGAGCTGCTTATCAGTCTGCGCAGAGGGTGGCCCAGTTGGTTAAACATCTGACTTTGTAGCATCTGATGTTGTAGCAAATGTCAGAATTTCCTTCCTTTGTATGACTGAATAATATTTCATTGCATGGATAGACCACATTTTATTTATCCATTCATCTGTCGGTGAACATTTGAGTTGCTTCCACCCTTTGGCTTTGTGAATAAAGCTGCTATCAAAGTTGATGTACAAATACCTCTTGGAGTCCCTGCTTTCAGTCTTTTGGGGATATATATACTGGTAATTCTACATTTGATTGTTTTTTTTTTTTTTTTTTTTTTTTGAGGAACTGTCCTGTTTGCTTTGAGTTTTAATTATGAAATCCATAAGGTCCAAGCATCTTGACTCAAGGATGAATGGCCTGGTTGGAGTCCAAGTTCCAACATTTTCTTTCCTTTTTTCTTCTAAAACTTGTAGATTTTTGCCTGCAGCCTACTTTGGAAAGTTCAGGACAGTTTCTTTGGACTTTAAAGAAAGATTTCAGTTTCAGTAGTTATGTCTGACTTTTGAGGCCAGAAGTTAACTACAATCCCAGCAACATTCACATCTGGCAGCTGAAGGGTGTTCACGTATCTCCGTCTCGTTTCCAGTACTAATATCTCCATCCCCAAAGGCCTTGAAGTATGTTTGTTATTTCTGCTTTGTGCACACTTTCTCCTTACCCCACTCTGGGTTGGTTTAGTTTGGTTTCTCAGTCTTGGATCCAGGGTAATGGCTAGCAAGATTTTCTTTCTAGGTCAGCATTTCCCAAGGAAACGTCTTCTTAGCACTGGCCTGGTGGGATGTTAGTGGTGTTACTTGACGAGAGGGTTCTGTGGTCAAAGCATTTGAGCAGTGCTGGTTTGAGCAGGTCATACAGGCTCCCTTACTGGGAGCCTCTTGAGAGCCCAATAGGCCAGTATGCTTGGAGATTTCACTGGAGTGGGTTCACCATGCAGTGTTTCCCGAACGGATTTGACCACAACATCTTTTTTCATTGAGCATCTTGCGACATCAGAATTCTGAGAAGCGTACTTTCTGGAACATTTAGCATTAGTGCACAGAGCTGGAACATCAGTGTACGCCATCTTTTTTTTCAAACTTTCTCCCCGTTCTCTCTCTCTTGGGGTGCCGGACCTTGAACTTCCTCATCTCCTAAACTCCAGTACCAGCTGACGTAGGCATGTGCGATTCTGGGGCCAGATCTTTTGGATGTGTGGATAACTTAGATATGCCGTAGAATCTGGGACCAGAAGATGTTGAAGTGGTATGAACCCTGACCTCTCTGGGCCTCCATTTCTCCAGTGTAGCTCGACAAGAATGAAGTTTGACTTCATGATGGCTGTTCTTTCAGATGGTGAAACCTCTTGTGGTCATTGTCGTCTTTTTTTTTTTTTTTTTTTTAAGTAAGTTCTATGCCCAATATGGGGCTTGAACTCACAACCTTGAGGCCAAGCGTCGCATGCTCCATCTGTTGAGCCAGCCAGGTGCCTCCCGTCTTGTGGTTTTTTTTAGGTCTGTTTTATTTTAAATATTTTTTTTTTAGTTTTTTTTTTTTTTTTAATGACTATTCATTTTTGAGAGACAGAACATGAGTGGGGGCGGGGCAGAGAGAGAGGGAGACACAGAATCCAAAGCAGGCTCCAGGCTCTGAACTGACAGCACAGAGCCCAACACGGGGCTTGAACTCACGGACCGTGAGATCATGACCTGAGCCAAAGTCTGACGCTTAACCGACTGAGCCACCCAGACGCTATTTTTGAATATTTTTGAATATTTTGAATATTTTTATTTTATTTTACTTTTTTCAATGGGCTCCACACACAACATGGGACTTGAATTCATGACCCCGAGATCAAGAGTCACACGCTCCACTGACTGAGCTGGGCCGGCGCCCTGTCTTGTGGTCTTCTTTGGGTCTGAGTGAGTAGGCTTGGGCTTTGGTCCCCAGTCAGGGTTTCCGGGGCCACCTGGTGAGCATGTGTGATCTGTCCTGGTGGTGTGACACCTGCAGGTCTGGGACTGGCTAACCGTTGGTACTGGACTGGGGAGCAGGAAGATAGTCTCTGCCCTAAGAGTGCTACGTCATTTCTGGGAAGACCATTGACACAGAGGAATGAGCCAGGTGGCTCAAGCATCGGTGGTAGATTTGGGGCCAGGGAGGGAGGCCATAAGACTGGAGACGGCTGGGTGTCATGAACCAGTCTTGGGGCCTCCCACAGACTGGGATTTAAATCCTGGCTCTTCCATCTTAGGCTGTGGGACTTCAGCAAATTGCTTACCCTCTCTGGGTCTTCTTTCTCCTTACCTGTAAAAAGGCTAATAGTATTTTCCCAGGGCTTTGGTGAGGACTGAGGCGATTTATGTGAGGTGAGGGCAAGCTACTGGAGCTGCTGCTGCTCTTGGGAGAGTCCTGTCCTTGAGAGGAGAGCCAGTGTCCCACCTGGGCTGGGAGTCAGGAGGTATCATAGGGCCCATGCCCTTCCTGGAGTCAGGGGAAGTCTAGAGTGTGCACGGACCAGGAGGCCCATCTCCTTGGGCTGCTCAGGACACACTTTCACGGTTGCTTTGGTCCTGGAGCCTACATTTGTTTTTAAATTTTATTTATTTTATTTTTGAGAAAGAGAGAAAGCACGAGTCGGGGAGGGGCAAAGAGGGAGAGAGAGAGAATCCCAAGCAGGCCCCTCACTGACAACCCCAAGGCGGGGCTTGAACCCACGAACCATGAGATCATGACCTGAGCCGAAGTCAGACACTTAACCAGCTGAGCCACCCAGGCGCCCCATGGAGGCTACATTTTGAGGAGGAATGCATTGCCACTGGCTTCACAAGACTGTGGGAGTAGCTTATTTTGGAGGAAAGGAGACTTAGAGGGGCTTGGATACCTGTTTTCAAATGGATACAGGGCAGTGGTGAGACCTGATTCTTCTGGACACCAGAGAGCTGAACATGGTCTGACAGGTTAAAGATATTGGGAAGTAGAACTGAGTTTGACTTAAGGAGGGACTTGCCCCCCTCCTTCCTTTCCTTTTAAACTTTATATTACACCTCTTTCTTTTTCTAAATTTTTTAAGAGTTTTTTATTTTTAAGAGAGAGAGAGAGAGAGACAGAGTGTGAGCTGGGGAGGGGCAGAGAGAGAGGGAGACACAGAATCCCAAGCAGGCTCCAGGCCCTGAGCTGTCAGCACAGAGCCTGACACAGGGCTTGAACCCACAGACTGCGAAATCATGACCTGAGCTGAAGTCGGATACTTAACCGATTGAGCCATCCAGGTGCCCCCATATTGCACATCTTTCAAACACACACAGGGACGGAGTGTGTAATGTAAAGCATGGTCCACTCTCCCAACAACTTTTGCTTTCCTCAGTAATGTAAAACAAGCTCTAGACAGTGTACCGCTTCCCTATAAATGCTCTAACAGATAATAAGGCCTTTTAAAGAAACATAACCAGAAGACCATTTTTACAACCAACAATATTCATGATAATTCAATGTCGTCTCCTACTCACTTGATACTCGGTTTTCCTTGTCTCAGAAACGCCTTTTTTGGGGCGCCTAGGTGGCTTAGTCAGTTGAGCATCCCACTCTTGATTTCAGCTCATGTCACGACCTCAGCGTTCGTGGGATCGAGCCCCACATCGGGCTCTGCTCTGACAGTGTGGAGCCAGCTTGGGATTCTCTCTCTCCCGCTCTCTCTCCTCCCCTCCCCCACCCATACTCTTTCGCTCTCTCGCTCTTGTGCTCTCTTTCAAATAAACGTTAAAAGAAAAGAGAGATGGCTTTTTATGGATGGTTTGTTCAAATGAGGATTTTAATAAGGTTCACACGTTGCATTTAGTTGATGTCTGCCTTCTGAGTCTCTTCCATAATCCCCGGCAGCTTCCCTGCCTCTGGTCTCTTGCTTAAGAAAGAGCCTGCCAGTGCCATCCAGCCATGGCGTCGACTGTTCTAGATCTCTTCCCGGAGAGTCCACATAGGGTAACCACAGGGTGGTTACTAAGAGAATGGGCTGTGGAGTCCAACCATAAAGCTCTTTGACCTCAGTTTCCTCATGGGGCTGTTACAAACAATTAAATGAAAACATAGGAAGTGTAAATGTTTATTATGACTTAAATGTTTAAAAAAAGTTTTATTTATTTTGAGAGAGAGAGAGAGAACGAGCAGGGGAGGGGCTGAGAGAGAGGGAAACAGAGAATACGAAGCAGGCTCCACACCGTTAGTGTGGAACCTCAGGAACTGTGAGATCATGACCTGAGCCAAAACCAAGAGTTGGATGCTTAACGGATGGAGCCACCCAGGCGCCCCTTAAATTTTGATTTTAAGCTGTAGGGCTCTTTTCATTGAGTGGACTTGTACGTGAAAGCCAGCTGTGTAAAGCAGACGAAGTGACGACAAAAGTGGTGAGTGTGCGTGGAGGCCTAGAGCGTGCCGGTTTTCCTTGTGGCCTCCCCGAGGCCCCTCTGCAGAGGTGCGTGAGGTTCTCCAGGGTTCACGGAACACAGCTTGAAAACCACTTGTTGGGATGCTTTTGTTTCAAGATGCTCCCCATGTGGAGAAAGAGAAGAGCCACCTTCCTTTGCCTCAGCTGAGCTGGGCTGGCGAGTCACAGCTGGGACCCAGAGGCTGCCATCAGTGACAGCTATGTTTCCGGGAGATACTCTTGTCTTTGTCTGCTTCCTCTGTTTACCTTTGTAGGTTTCCTTTTGGGATGAACCATGCTCTCAAAAATGACAAATGACCACAATGCGGCTGATAAAAAACAACAACAAAAAAAACAACAAACCACGCTCTCTGCTATCCAAGACAGTACTGTGGTTAGGAGCACAGTGCAACCCCCATCCATTGGGGTCCCTTGTAGTGGGAAGTGAGTGCCGTTTTTGAAAAATTCTTCTTATTCTTTTGTTTGCTTGTTCGTTTATATTGTCACTAGCTGGCATTACCCCTACATTGCATAAGGGAACTGTTGCTGCGTGCATGAATGAGCCCCTGCTGATATGCAGCCTGCAGGCGGAGTCCCTGCGCCCGCCGCCTGTGTGTGAAGCAGCAGCTTCCGAGGTAATCAGCCACAACCCTGAGCTGCTGCCTTGGTGGCCGTCTCCAGCCAGTGCGTGTTCTCTCTGCCCACAGTGTTTTTCTAGGTGTGATGTGTCTCTCAGGCCTCTTTCTGAGTCAACCTCAGGTTGCTTGTCTGGATGGTACCTGTCTGACTCCTTAGGATGGCCTGGGATCCCCAGATGAGTCTTCTGAGACCTCATTTGACCGTTGTGAGTCTGCTGTCCACATGTGAAAATCTGTCCAGCCAATGGGGAGTGATGTGAGAACAATTGGAAAGAGAATTTTATTTTTATATTGTGATGTAAGAAGTCATGCTTTAAAAAGTTATAATCACCTTTTTTTTTTTTTTTTAATGTTTATTTCAAGAGAGGGAGAGCACGTGAGTGAGCACGAGCTGGAGGGGGGAAGAGAGAGAGGGAGAGAGAGAGAATCCCAAGCAGGGCCCTTGCTGTCAGCATACAGCCCAACGTGGGCTCGATCTCATGAACTGTGAGATCGTGACCTGAGCCAAAATCAAGAGTTGGATGCTTAACCGACTGAGCCACCCGGGCATCCCTGTAATGACCTTTTCAATATTCCCGATAATCTCTATTCTTACCCAGAGTAGCCTTTTTTTCTTACCTGACCAGAACTTTCTTTTTGTGTTTGTATTTCTTAAGCAGCTTATGATTGTTGAATGTCACAGTTGGGAAGGGTCTTGGAGACTACTTTGCCCAAACAGCGTATTTTGTAAATGACCAACAGCAGTCTATAGACACAAAGGGACTCCACCAGGATCGTATAGCATGCCACTGGCAGAGCTGAACACAGGACCCAGATGTCCTCCCAGGTGGGGGCTCCTTCCAAGGCATCTCTGTCAGCCATAGGCTGGGTGGGGAGCTGAGGGAACCTTAGCTGGTTTTTCCTGATCTGGCCTGGCTTTGCAAGCACCGGCTTTCCAGCGAGGGAGAGCAAGAAGCAGGTGTCTCAGTTCGCGGAGCTGTGCTCTAGCTTCTCATTCCTGACCATTGAGAAAAGCCTTTACCAGTCTGTGCGACTGATGTTTACGTTCTACAGATGGGCAGACTGGGCCAAGAGAGGCTCGCTGGCTTTGCTCCGGGCCACCAGCTGCTGCGAGGCTGGGCAGGCTTTGGAGTCCTTGTCAGTTTCTTTATAAAGACTGCATTTGTTGTGTGTACTTCAGCCCATCCGGTGCAGGTCCCCATTGAGTTGTCTGTGTCCTGAGCCTTGGACACTTCTTGCCACAACACTCATTCATTCAGCACCTGTCACACAGGGGACTGTCTGGATGTAGACATAGGGCATGACATCTAAATTTAGTGCTGAGTCAGAGAATGGGTTTGGTATTGGCAGGAGATACCTCCTTGCCTCATTCTTTTTGTGACACAGCAAAAACCTCCAGTGCTGTAGCTTCTTATTGCTTAGTCACAGGACAGAGTTCAAGCAGGAAAATGACGCTACCGAGCCTCTTGCCCCAGAGGAGAAAGTTGTCAACAAAGATAAGAGGGTAGAGGCCTGTGGACGCTGAGTTGGGACCTACCTTCATGCCTAACATTGGTGGGAGCTGGATATAGGAAAAAGCAAGAAAGTAGATAAAACTAAAATGTGCTAGTTCTGGGTCTTTCTATGGAAAAAAATACAGCTGAACCTGAAGCAGCTTAGAATTTAGGGGCTATGTGTGTGCGAGTTACGTATATATGCCTTTCTGTTCACCCAGCTCATTTCTGATAGGAAATGGCGGACTGCCTTTATAAATCAAATCCTGTCCTATTTTCTCTTCCATTTTATGAACCCAGCGGGAGGGAGCAAAGCAGTGAACAGTTGTCCTTACTTTCTGTGCCAGATTGTGGAATTTCGTGTAAGCTTGTTCTTCCGTCAGCCCCCCTCATTTCAAGGCTTCTCGTGAAAACTCACTGGACGTGGCCACAGTGTCGTCTTGTGTGAGGTCACCTGGCTTTAGGGTGGAGCCCAGATTCAGACTCAGATTTTACCAGTGGGTCCATCCATCCATCTGCCCACCCATCATCCGTGCAGCATGTCCCTGATCAGTGCTCTGCTAAGTGCTGAGTGTGAAAAGGTGAGAAAACCCTTAGCATCCTCCATGAATGGCTCCACAGACTTGTACCAAACACTCCTTTTAGCTGCAGTATATATCCTATCGTTCATCGAAGGTTTTTCTTCTCTGTTGCTCTGTCATGGAGCTTTTAGGAATGCCAGAAAGTTATCAGCCCGGCCTATTGACTTCCTGTTCCTCACCTTCCATTTGGTGGTTTCAAGCAAATGGCATGGGTTTTTGTTTGTAAAAAGCTGTAAGATCCTCAGAATGACGAAGAAGATGGTTCCTGCCCACTAGGAGTTTAGTGTCTCATTGGAGAGCCCCGGCGTGAGGGAGCAGCCGTCCAGCAGGGCACATCCCCCAGAGCAGATGAGGCTGCCTCAAGGAGAGGGGAGTGTACAGCGAGCTGGGTGTGGGCAGATGGCCGACAGGCTGGATGGGTGCTGGGGAGGCACAAGGAGGCGTGCGGGCCCCGTGAAGGTGGGACGCGGGGCAGGGGCAGGAGACTCGGAGGAGAATCCATACTGTGAATGGTGGGTCTTTACGGGAATTCTGAGCTTCTGCTTGGGGTGTGCACTTAGCAGGCACTGGGAAGATGAGCCCAGGCCAACCAGGCCCTGGGAGGCACAAGGCAGGCCTGGTTGCTGCTTCCAGTCGTTCTTCCTGTGATCGGTTCTCCATGAGACGCCTTGAGCACGGGGCTGGAGAGAGAGGAATGGGTAGCATTGGCCTGGGGTGGGAGGGTGCACTGCCAGAGGAGGATGGGGTGAGGGGAATAGGCCCAGCAGCCTTTGCAGAATCCCTGGAGATGTGTGATTGGCTTTCTGTGATCTGTTAGCGGGACTGAAAAGTCAAATGTTTCCTAAGGTGCAAGTCTGAGAGTTAACGGCTGGGATATTTAGAAGTCAGCTCGTGAGTAGTGTAGGGATTGCTGTCTCATGTGCTGGCCTGCTCTTTGGGGAGGAGACAGGGGTGATTAAGGAATGAGGTGGTTGAGGGTAATGAGCGACCACTGGTCTCTAGCTGTGCCCCCTGGCCTGTTCACATAGCCTCTCCAGGCCTCATCCTTGTCTGTCTGATGGAGTCCGTGACACTGCCTTCTTCTGAGAGCTGGTGCGAAAGTGTGCACATAGGTGGTTGTATGCTGTGCAGATGGTTCACATTTCTATTGCACAGGATGCTTTGTTATTTTTTATTGTCTCATTTCATCTCATTAGCAGCCCCTTGTGGGGGGGGTGCTTATTCCACCTGACAAATGAGGGAACAGGTTGGGGAGGCCATGTCCCTTTGGGAGTTAGTTCAGAAGAATGGTTAAGAGCCTGTATCTGAGCCAAGTATTGGGTTCAAACTCTGGGCAAGTCACTTTCCCTCTCTGTGCCTCAGTTTTCTCACCTGTGAAATGAGGATAGAAATCGTACCTTGTATAGTAAGGAGTAAAGGATTTACTGTTTGTAAATTGTTTAGAGTAGTGCCTGGCACACAGCCCTATGTAAGCAGCGGCTGTTCTTTACGTTGTTATTAGTGACCCTGTCCCATGGCTGTTTAAGTGCCACCTTAAACTGACTTCCAGGGCAGGTTGGTTTGGTTTGTTTCCCCACACTATCCCACACTCAGGGTGTGGTCTCCAGACCAGTGCCGGTCTGTAAACTCTTGGTTCCTGATCTGTGATGAAGTTAGCACAGAGATCAGAATAAGTGTTTGGCAATTAGAGCGATTTGACCTTGCCAAGACTCATTGAACAGGTATAGACTGCTTCAGGTGCTGTCAGATCACATGGGGAGTCACATGTGGGAGGAGCCGTGCATAATCATCATCAGTGGTAGGACCATGTGACTGCAGATAAAAAAGTGGAGTGTCGTGATAGCTCGGCTCTGTTGCTGCCCACTCCTGAACAGTTGGCTTCCTTGGGAGGAACCTCTGCCAACCGAGCAGACCAGGCGAATCCACAGCATTTTGTAAGCCAGTGTGTGATGTTTGTGCTTCGGCAGTCTGTGACAGCTCAAGGCAGTGAGGTCTCCCCATGGAGATTTTTATTAATGAGCATTTGTTTCCATTCAGCGCCGTTGACGCTCACAGTAGCAAATGCCTTTCTTGCTATTCTCTTAGCAAGTGTGGTTCTGGCAGGTTTGTTAAGAATCCACTGTGAACTCTGTCCCTTTCCACCTCTTAGGCTGGCAGCAACTAGAAAGCTGGATGCTGTCCGTGCAAAGCAGAGTGTTGGGGGTGCAGGAGGTTACCCTGCTGATGTGGCCATCCTGAAACCTCCGGCAGGGCTCCCACAAAGCCATGGCCTTGCAGTTCCCCTCCTGGGTGGGGATCGCCCAGCTTCTCACACAGGTCCCTGAGGGGACAGGTTTAGGTTCACTGCAGTGCCCTGTGGGGTGGCATCTGTCCTTGGGGGAGATGGTGGGTGCAGCGGTGGGTCCTCTGCAGTAGTTGCAAATGGCTGGTGAGACACTCATGGCAGTGGAATCGATCCTAAAGCATAGCATTCAATGAGAAAGAAATAGAGTAAGGTGGATGATGCGGTGCTATTATGTAAATTAATCATACAGATGATACCCATTTTGCAAGAACACAAGATAAACACAAAAGAACAGTTGCTTGTGGATGTGGGGGAGGAGAATGGGCAGGGAAATGGCAATAAGAGGAAATCAAGCGAGGGAGGAAAGAACATCACTTTTCCTCCAGGCTGCTGTCTTTGAGGGAAGGGCCTGTTGCCTGCTCTCTCGGCTGTGCTCGATTGCTCAGTTTCTGGTGGTACAGCATCTGTGTGTCTTCGTGGAGCTGGCAACCTCCAGCAGATGGTTCACCCAAAACTGGCCTCGGTGAAGAGTTATCCATCCTGGTACTGGGCCACCAGATAGGGGCGGCTGTTCATGGAACAGTGGGCTCAGTAGGGACGCGGGTGTTTTAATAATCATCTAGGTAATTGTGAGGAGTAAGAGGTGAACAATGCTTGCTTTGAACTTGGCATTGTGAACAATGCTTGCAAAACCCCACACTCTCATCTTGGTCATAGTGGGAAAGTATGGGCAGTTATCCTGTAAGTCAGTTCATTGAAAAACAGCTCTGTTCCATGTGTTTATTGATCATATGATGCCAGGTACTACCAACTGTATAGAGAGACTGGGGATTTTGGCTTTAGGAAGGTAGAATCCTGTTTAGGAATAACTTTTTTTTTTTTTAATTTTTTTTTTTAATGTTTTTATTTATTTTTGCGACAGAGAGAGACAGAGCATGAGCAGGGGAGGGACAGAGAGAGAGGGAGACACAGAGTCAGAAGCAGGCTCCAGGCTCTGAGCTGTCAGCACAGAACCCGATGCGGGGCTTGAACCCACAGACTGTGATATCATGACCTGAGCCGAAGTTGGATGCTTAACCGACTGAGCCACCCAGGCGCCCCTAGGAATAACTTTTTAATTGGCAGAAGGTGCTGCTTTAGGGAAGGGGTTGACCTCCTGGCTGCTGGAAGTATTCAAGTAGAACTTCAGGCAGATAGAAAGAGTTCTGTCATGTTCATGGTTGGAATAGATGCTTCCTGCAGTCCTTCCTGTTCTGACTGAACGGGGCTTTAAATTTTAGGGCTCATGCTGATAATTAAAACAGAAAAGTTACTTGGTTAAAAAAATATAATTAGCCGTATGTATGGTCAAGAGTTTAGAAAAGGTAGATAATCAAAAGGAAAATAAGTTTATAGGTCATCTTACCAGCTGGAATTAACCTATGTACATTTTTTTCTTTTTTTTTTTTAAATTGTTTTTTAATGTTTATTTTTGAGAGAGAGAGAGAGATACAGACAGACAGAGCACAAGCAGGGGAGGGGCAGAGAGAGAGGAAGACATAGAAACCGAAGCAGGCTCCAGGCTCTGAGCTGTCAGCACAGAGCCCGACGTGGGGCTCAAACTCATAAACCGCAAGATCATGACCTGAGCCGAAGTCAGACGCTTAACCGACTGAGCCACCCAGGCGCCCCCTTTTTTTTCTTTTAAGAGTACGAAAGGAATCATCTTTAATGGTTGCAAGTATTACCCTATTATGAAGTGTATCACCAGTTCCCCCTGGCTGGAGATTCAGAGATTTCCCATTTTTCAGTATAAATCATGCTTTAGTGGATATCCCTATGCATAGATATTTGTGCACTTTTTTATTTCTTCAGGATAAGTTTCTGGAAGTGGTGACTCTTTTGGGTAAAAGGGAGTGGGTGTTTTGGGGGGCTGTTGATACACATTGGCAGGCTGATGGCACTGAGTCACTCCTAGGTTCTCTGGGTGTGGTTTTGGCTGTCTTCTTTAGAATCACCTGGGAAGCTCCTGAAAAATGAGACTCCAGGGCCCCACCCCAGGCCTCCTGAAACAGAATCTGGGAGTGGGCTGGTCTCCACATCTGTATGTTTCAGCATACAGGAGACCCTTCCACTCAGTGCATGGCCAGGCCTCAGAGCCAGAAGAGCCAGTTCGAGGACCTACCTCTGGGCACCCTTTTCCTTATCTGTAAAGTGGGTGTCTCAGAGTGGTTTTGATGAGCCGAAATGCTCTCTATGTGAATACATGTGTGAGTGTTTCTCTTACTGATGTCACAGGTGAGCAGGATCTTACTGGGCCAGGCCAGATCCGGGAAGGGAGCTCTGGGAAAAATGGGTCAGGACGCAGAGCTCCTCTTTCCGCCTCTTCCCCAAGGGGACCTGGGACTGATAAACTGTTGGAGCAGGGTGCTGCCAGCTGAGGCCCCCTCCAGGCACTGGTGTCTTTCTGTCCCGGTCGGCAGAGAGGAACCGCTTCTGCCCTTGGATTGCTGCCTCCTGTGTCCACCGGCAAGAGTGCCAAGAGGCCCAGGGCAGAGCCCCAGGGAGGATGGTGGTGGAGAAGGCAGGGAGGTCACTCCCCAGCAGTGTGGCCCCAGGAGTCCCTGATGCTGCCTTTGACCACAGGGTCCCCATGTGGATGTGCCGCGTCCTAACACTGGAGTTGGCAGTCCCTATGGGGTTGCCCAAGCGGTCCCCAGCTAAGGATAAACTGCTTTGCCGTGTGTAATCTCCAGCAGGTTACCCTAGACAGGCTGTTTACCAGTTGTCCCTGCAAAAGCCAGGTCCACCTCTGACTGTCCTCTGTTTCCTGGTCCGTAAATCTAGAAGGGAGATCATTCACTTATTCAAGCAAACACGCTGAGCTGTGGTGGTGTCAAAATAAATGATCTACGTTAGGAGAAGCAGGGAGCAACACTGCCAGCTTGGGGATTGCTAAGTTGTGCTCTAATGTGGTTAGAGACTGTGCTATGAAGCATAGCCAAGCAAGGAACTGATTTTGTCTGATGGAAGGGAGAGTCGGGCTGAGGGCCATCTCATGGAGGATGTAACTGGACAGCTGGGCAAAAGGGCTGAGTAGAAGTTGTCAAATGTTGGATAGGTGCCTTCCGGGCAGGGGAAGAAAGAGCATCGAGTCAAGAAGGAGCCAGGCCTTCTGGGTAATCGTGGGCACCGTGGTGATTGGGTGGTCAGGGAGGGTTTGGAGGAGGCAGGGGCCGGGCCACGGACCTGGCCTATAAGTCTGCTTCTGACGCTTCTCAGCTCTTTGGCTTAGGCAAGGTGCTTAATATTTTGGAGCCTTGACTTCCTCCCCTATGAGATGCAGTAATCAGACCAACCTTGGAGGAAATTATTAAGTGTGTAATACACGTAAAGTATGTAGCCCAGAACTTGGCACAGGATCACATGCTCCATAAATGTTTATTTCCTTCCTTTGCAATGCTAGGGTGAGACTTTTTGGCTTTATCCTAGTAGGCCAAAGGAGCCATGGAAGGTTGTGGAACACAAGGTTAATAAGATTATATCTGTTTACTTGGGTGTTTATGTGTTTTATTTTATTTTTTAAAGTTTCTTTATTTTGAGAGAATGTGTGCACGTGCCTGAATGAGTGGGGGAGGGGCAGAAAGAGAGAGAATCCCAAACAGGCTCTGAGATGCCAGCGCAGAGCCCGACGAGGGGCTCAGTCTCACTAACCATGAGATCATGACCTGAGCTGAAATCAAGAATCAGACACTTAGCCGACCGAGCCATCCAGGCACCCTGTTTGTGTGTTATTCTGGTGGAGGATACTTTTGGGGTCTCGGGTGGTGAGGCTAGAGCCATGGGCCAAGACCAGGACGGGTGGGAAGAATCCTGCCCCACATGGTCTCCTGCTGAATTTCTTGTCTACCAGCTGCAGTGGGCTGCTGGGATGCCCTGCCCGAACTCTGGGCAGAGACTTTGCCAGGAGAGGGTAGGGTTTGGAATGTTTCCCCAGGGAGCTGGTTAGCGCTAAGGGAAACTACAGAACTGGATACTTGTGGGACTTGAGTCTGGTCATGAGAAAGCGGGATGAGTGTCGTATGGCTGGGTTCGAGTCTGCAGAACAGGCCATGATAGTGATGGTTAGCATGGTGGCAACCATAGTATAGCCATAGTCGCATACACATTTACTGACCACTTTGGGTGTGTGATAGGGAGCTTATGGGCTCATCCCAACCACCAGAAGATGAGGGGCTATTATTGTCCTCATTTTATTTTATTTTATTAAAATTAAGTTTATTTATTTTGAAAGAGGGAGAGAGAGAGAGAGCGAGAGCAGGGGAGGGGCAGAGAGAGAGTTGAGAGAGAGAATCTGCCAGCGCACAGAGCCTGATTCAGGGCTCAATCTCACGAATCGTGAGATCATGACCCAAGCCGAAATCCAGAGTCAGACGCTTAACCGACTGAGCCACCCAGGCGCGGCACGTCCTCATTTTGTAGATGAGGGAACTGAGGCACAGAGAGGGGAAGTTACTTGCCCAGAGTCCCAGCAGGCTAGTGAGTCGGATTTCACCCCTGGTGGTTGGAATCTAGAGGGCATATCCACTGAGCTGTGGTGGGAACTGGAGCAGCTGTTAGGTTTGGAGTTTTTGGCTCCCAGTTCCTGGTGGTAGGTTGTAGTTGCCCACAAGGAAGCGCGCTGGGCACAAAGAGCTGGGCAGTGATGGGATGGTTGCCTTTGGAGGTGGTATGCTCCCAAGTCCTGGAGGGCCTGGATGGAAGGCGGGTCTGCACCTCCTAAGGAGAGGGGCTGCCCTACCCCCCGTCCCTGGCAGCCTCCAGACATCCGGATTGGCGTCCCCACCTCCCCCACACCTCCTTCCCCCACGTCCTTCATAGACACAGGCACAGAGACAGCCCCTTGCATGGGGGTGGGAATAAACCCATCGTGTCTTGGAGAGTGTTGCTACCATATCCCGAATGACTGCAGGCCGTCGGAAATCAGCCTTGCAGGGGGCACTAACTCCAGGCTGGTCCATGGGTTGTCAGAGTGCATAGAGGGGTGGCAGGTCTGGGGCGGTACCGAGTGGTCTTGCTGGCCGAGCCTGCCCACGGAATTCCTCTTGCCGTGAATCCCAGGCAGCCCGTCACAGCCCGCTGATAGCAGCTGTTCTTGCGCCGCAAACCTCGTTGCCACATCTGGATGGAAAGGAGATCCTAGGATCGCTGCCACATCCCGGCATGATGCCAGCATGCTCAGTGACCAGTGCCTTCCTTTGTCCAGTCTTTGCGTGGAGCGTTTGGTGACCTACAGAGTGCGGCAGCTTCCTGTACTTCCTCACCTACCGCCTCACCCTCCCAGGCGTGCACTGGCCTGTCAGCAGCCAGGCCTTGGAGGGGCAGGGGCCCTGCTTCCTCGGGAGCAAGGAGCAAGCCCCAGCCTGAAAGGAGAGACCCAGGGCCCAGCCTCGTGACTCGTGTGCCCTCAGGAGCTGCTCCTGGGCTGGTGCCAGATGGTGTCATCCGGGGGTTGGATTAAAAGATAACTCCGTTGGCAGGAGGAGCGGCCCCTTGCTGGCTTTAATCACCAGGCCCTGGTGAGCTCTGTGCAGGTGCTCCCAGCCCCTGCTGCTGGGTGCCTCTGCCTCTCCTTTTGCTCCCCTCTGGTCCTTTCCCTCCTGCTGCCAGGACTGCCCTCCTCAGATGGCACCTCTGCCCCCGTCTGCCTCTGGGGACGGGTCTTAAAATCCTAACGAGCAATTCAACAAGACTTGCTTTCCTTTGTCTCCCTTCCTCTCTGAGAAAAACAAAGTCCCCTGGAACTGCAGACAGAAGTGTGGTGGGCAAGGTGGAGACGAGGAGACTGAGGCTAGGCTGGTGGGGGTGCCAGGTTGAGTGGGGAAGCGCAGGGCCACTGTGGCTGAGCTGGCAGCTGTGGCTCGACGTCGCTGATGCAGGAGGCTTTTTGGCTCCTCGAGGACCTGTGAGTCTGGGGAGGTAGGTGCTGCTTCCCAGCTGGCGTGGCTGGGAGTGGGCTTGGGTGGGACCATGACCCTGGACCCCGGGGAGGTGGTCACAGGGCTCCTGAGGCTCTTTGGGCAACCCCAGGATGGCTGTACCGCCTGTGGGCAGCGGAGAGGGAGAGGAGAGCCCTGCCTGGAAGTTCCGGAGCCTTCAGGTGACCCACAGGCAAGGGGACCAGAATATTTTGGTAAAATATTACCAAGCTTCTTCCCCATGTCACCTATCTTTGGACAGGCCCTCATTTTGGGAATCAAATCTTTTTTTCTTTCTTCTTTTTTTAATTCATTGTACTACTAAAAAATGGTATGATAGACTTTTTTCTTTATGTATTATTTATTTGCTTAAACATTCATTTATTAAGAGAAAAAATGCTCTCAGGGTATTTTCCCTCTGGGGTAGGTAAAACATAGCTGCGACACGTGCAGCATTATCCACCTCTTTTTAAATCAACGATTAAGTAGCAACAATTTAAAAGTGTTGTGTAGGCAGTGGTCAGTGGCATCAAGAGGCATTTTATTTTTCTTCCTATTTTTCTGTGTGTGGTTTTTTTTTTTTTTTTTTTTTTTAAGTTTATTTTTGTGAGAGAGAGAGGGAGAGACAGACAGAGTGTGAGCACAGGAGGGACAGAGAGCCAGGGAGACAGAATCTGAAGCGGGCTCCAGGCTCTGAGCTGTCAGCCCAGAGCCCGATGCAGGGCTTGAACTCACAAACAATGAAATCATGACCTGAGCCAAAGTCGAATGCTCAACCGACTGAGCCACCCAGGTGCCCCGACCTATTTTTCTGTTTTAAACACATTTCTTAATGGTACTATTTTTACCCCCTGATACTTTGTTTTGCAAATTTTCTGATGCACAGAACAGTTTTGAGAACAGTACAATAAACATTTGTATGGTCTTCGCCTAGATTCACCAGTGGGTAACAGCCTGCCGTCTTTGCTTTTTTTCATTCTGTCACGTTCTATATTCAAGTACAGTTTTTTTTTTTTTTACCAATTTGCTCGGACAAAAAATGGCAGGCATCAGGACACTTCACCCCGAAGCACTGATGCGTGTGTCATGTGTGAACCAGGCCATGCACCTATGTGACACATCACCATTACCAAACCTGAATTCCAGGCTGATGTATATAGTATGTTCTACTACGTGGTCTCTTCCAAGTCTTCCTGGTTGTCCTAAATATGCCTTTATCAATTTAAAAAAGTCTAGGCTCGGGGCGCCTGGGTGGCGCAGTCGGTTAAGCGTCCGACTTCAGCCAGGTCACGATCTCGCGGTCCGTGAGTTCGAGCCCCGCGTCAGGCTCTGGGCTGATGGCTCGGAGCCTGGAGCCTGTTTCCGATTCTGTGTCTCCCTCTCTCTCTGCCCCTCCCCCGTTCATGCTCTGTCTCTCTCTGTCCCAAAAATAAATAAAAAAAAAACATTGAAAAAAAGAAAAAAAAAATTTAAAAAAGTCTAGGCTCTAATAAACACGCATTTGGTTGTTAGGCTAGCGTTATTTAAAAAAACCCTGGATTATACACTTGATTATCCGTGATTGACATATGTTTGTTAGAACACAGTGCTGTACTGTGGATGTGTACATATACCATATTCATTGATATCCCCTAGGCGGTCTTAGAATTCTTGAAACTTGGGAGGAGCCCGGGAGAGATGCACCCTCTTCTTTTTTACAGAATCTGTGTCTGAACATCAGAGAGACCTTTCCAGTATCCCAGTGTTGAGGTCTGCATATGTGTTCTGAATTTCTTTGGTTTATGAAATCTGACACCTCCAAGTCTGGACATTTTAAACTGTCCTGCTAAATTCTTTTAAGTACCCAGGGCTCAAATATACCATTGCCTGGAGGGTTATAGGTCATTTGACATAAAACAGAGAAAAACTGATAGTGTCTTCTACAAAGCTCAGAACCTCCTCCTCCCCTCTCCCCTTTTGGTGTGGGGTCACTGGCCTTCTTAGCTCTGGACACCCTCAGAAGGGTTGATTGCTGCAGTGGGGCTACCAAGGACCGAAGCCCAGCCAGGGGAGGAGGGAAATCCTGAAGAGGGAAGAGAGGGGATATGGGTGACAGGATGTGGAAGGGAGAGAGCAGAGAGAGGTGCCATGGTGGCCACTGTCGTTCTGCCCTTAAGGAGCTGGGCCACTTGGTTGACCCGAGGGTCTGTTAGCCGAGGGCCTGCTGTACGTCTCCCTCAGCACTGGGAATGAGTCCTTGGTTGGCATTGGTTGGACTGGTTTTAAGTCCAGCTGTGAGGCTGTTTCATTCCCTCCTTTCCCTGAACCCTTCATCCCAGTCCATAGAGTTGTCATGAGGATCCGAGAGGAGATTTGGGTAAGTTCTTTGAAACTGCAATGGAAGGAGGTGGCTCTCCCTTCAAGACTGTCCATGGAGGAGGTGGGGGAGGATTGATAAGCTCATCCTCCCGGGGACTGTCAGAGACTGGTATAAGACCAGCTTGCGCTTGGGGGGCAAGTGCCAACGAGGAGGGGACAGAAGTGAGGACAGGTGGTGTTCCTGGAGAGGAAGGTTGCAGTGTGCGCCCACAGGAGGAGCTTCTGGCACAAGGTCAGGCCTGAGTCTTACTGGATGCGCTGGCTAGAGAAGAGGTATAGTGAGAGTCAGGGAGCAGAAAAGTCAGGGCCTGCCTTAGGCAGCAAGCTTCCTGCCCTAAAGAAGATCCTCCAGGGGCACCTGGATGGCTCAGTCGGTTAAGTGTCCGACCCTTGATTTTGGCTCAGGTCATGATCTCACAGTTGATGAGTTTGAACCCCGCATCGGGCTCTGTGCTGACAGTGCAGAGCCTGCTTGGGATTCTCTCTCCCCCTCTCTCTGCTCCTCCCTTGTGCACTTTCTCTCAACAACAACAACAACAACAACAAACCCAAAAAACAACAACAACAACAAAAAAAAACCCAAACATTAAAAAAAAAAAAAAAAATCCCCCCCCCCCCACCGAACAGCCTGACAATGAGAAGGCTGCTTTAGTACTGTGTGTTTCGAGGAAAGGGTTACTTGGGATTATGAGTTGTTCTTCCTACCCCATCTCAAAAAAAAAAGCTTTATT
The DNA here is from genome assembly GCF_023721935.1 of Panthera uncia. Lineage (NCBI taxonomy): Eukaryota > Metazoa > Chordata > Mammalia > Carnivora > Felidae > Panthera > Panthera uncia. The sequence goes on along the minus strand of NC_064818.1, from coordinate 36,534,048 downwards.
CTTTGCTGACAATAAAGCATGCACATTCATGTAGAAAATTCAATTAATGAAGAAGAAAAAGGAAAGGCACACAGAATCCCAGAGGCAACCCTATTAACATTGTGCTGGGGGAAAATGGAGCTTTTATTGTATGGCAAGCATTGTGCCAAATGTTATCTCATTTCATCCTCGCAAAAACCCTGGGAGGTAGGTACTTTTATTATCCCTCTTTTATGGGAGAGGAAAACGAGGCACAGAGAGGTTAAGGAAGGTGCCCCGAGTCACTCAGACCGTGTTTGAGCTGGGATTCCCAGCAGGCAGGTGGGTCTGGAACTCATACTGCTAACCCCGCTGGGGTACTGACCACCCCTGCAGGTATCTGATCACTGTGGATGTGCGCACATGTCCTTAGACACACAGCCTACGGTTCAGATTCGCAGTTTGTGAAGAGAGTTGCTAACCACCCTACAGAGGTGCGTATGGAGGGGCATCGCGGTTCTGTACCATCTTCCATCCCATGGCTCCCTGTACAAAAGCCTTTGGTCAGTGGCCTGGGGTTTAGAAACCAAGGTTTTATCTACTTGCTCTAGTTGCCCGAGGGATAGATAAATCAGTCCGTCGGTGGGAAGGACCCAAGATGGCCGTGTTGGGAAGAGGAGAACGAGGGGCTCCCCATCTCAGGCCTGGGGGCAGGTGGGGACTAAAGCTGTCCCCCTCGTCCCCCCATCTGCTGTTAATAATGTTCCTTCCAAGGAGAATTGGTAAACCAGGTAATGGTGTCTGCGGTGATTTCTAGGCTGTAGGGTGTGGTTCTTTTTTGATTATTTTTTACTTGGCCATCTGAGCTTCTTTGGACTTCTGTCCTTCTGTCCCAAGGCATGGGATGGTCCACAGCTGGTACTTCCCTGTGGCATCCAGGCACTGGCTGTGGACTTGGTGGTTCACAGCCAGGAGTTGCCGCCCAGCGAGATGTGGGATGTGGGATTGGCCGCTGTTGTTTGCCTGGGGGCAGGCACTCCTGGAAACCTTCCCTGCCCCTGGGGCAGTTGTTCGAGCAGGAGCAATCACCCGGGCTTCCAGGGACACTGCAGGGACTGGAACAGCCTCTCGGTACCTTGTTTTCCCGGTGTGCAGTGGGCTGATGGTGTCTATTCTTGCTGCTTCCCAGAGCTACGGGAGAAATAATGAGCTGGGGGATCAGGGAGACGAGGCGTCATTGGGGAGCTCAGTCCCACTGGTGCCTTGTCCTCAGCGCACGGGCACTTTCCTTTTCTCTCCTTGCTCTGGTACTGGCAGGCAGGCAGGCAAGGTGAGACTTGTTTCTCCTCCATTCAGAGTGGGCTGTTCATATGGTCACATGACCCATACACCAGTGTCAGAGGCAGGGCTGAAAGCAGGTGTGGCCTTCAGGCCAGTGCCCTAACCCTGCAGCACACAGCATACTGGTCTTGCCATTCTGAGTTTTGTGTTTCTTCACCCAGTTATCTAGCACTGCATTCAGTCCAAAGAGAGCGGGAAGCCAGGGGTCCAGACTCAGTCAGCTCTGTTTGCCCAACTTTGTGGCTCTGGGATACCTCTCTGGGTCACTTGTTCGTTCACTGGTTGTTTACTGAGCACAGATGCATGCCTCGTCCTGTGGGAGATGCTGGATCTGCAGACACGAAAGAGGTAACACCCTGGTCACAGGGAACTCACGGTCTGGTGTGGGTGACAGTTTGTAAATAGTCCATGCTAATACAGCAGGCGGGTGCAGTGTCCAAGCCGAGCAAGGTGGGACACTGGGAGTACAGAAGTAGGCGGTTTGGACCCTGTTGGAGCCTCAGTTTCCCCATCTGTTAAATGGGTGCATTAGACTACTTGGTCTTTGGGGTCCCTCTGTCTTTTACATTCTGTGACTCTTTGTGAAAAGAGTGTAATCCTGAGGGTTAGAACACACCTAGCGTCAACCAAAATTTTATGTTAAAAGTGCTCCCGAGTCAGACGGAGAGAGAGGTGTCTCTTGGGTTCTGTATCTCTTTTCACAAACAACCGTGCATTCTCTGACGGGCCAAATACATTTGTTTTGTATGGCCAGGGAATGTTTTTCTCAGAAGTTGGTTTGGCTTATGGCTGTGTGTCGGTGCCAGCAGGCTGCTTATGGGTCACGGGGTAGAGAGGGATTGAGGGCACGTGTCAGATGTGCTACTGCGGATCTGAGCCAGGACTGGGTGTGATTCCATTGGCTGAGGTGTCCCAGGGAAGCAGCCGCCATCCCTGGTTCGTAAGGCCACGTCTGGCCCATGGGTGTGTCTGTCCTGAGTCTGGGGCTTGTGGGCGCCACAAATACAAACTGTGAGCAGGGTGAGGTGGTCGGTGTGGCCCCGAGCCCCTGGACCAGGCTGCAGGAGGGGGGCGCTGGCTGGGGAGGGTTGGAGGGGCCCTGTCCTCCTAGGGCTCCTTTCTGGGCTTCATGCTAGGGAGCTGGGTCAAGGCTGTACAGTCAGCAAGGGGTAGAGCCGGATGACTCCTGAGTCCATGTTCCTGCGTCTTGAAGCTCCCCAGAGAATGAGCTTTTCAGCAAACCAGTGTCTCATTAAGATGAAGCCCCGAGATGCTACATCTTCTGTCGGGTCCAAAGAACTTTCTCATGGTTTCCTGTGGAGCACTGTGTAGTAGGGACCAGAGGGGAATGTGGGTACAGAGAATGGGCTGAGGGGGATTGCTCCCTCCTCTGCTGTGTGAGTACTGGGGGCTGGGAGGGAGGGAGGTCAGCTTGCCATGTGCGAATGAGCTGCCCAGGATGGCAGGGATGTACGTTAGCTGTTCACACAAACAGAGATACGCCCTTTCCTCCCTCACTGAATTCCCTGCTCTGTAACAGGTACTACTGTGTGCTGTGGGGAGTATAGAGGTTTGACAAAGCCTCTTCCTTGGGAAGTCATCAGTAGAACTGGATACTTAATTTGTGGCCTGGTACAAATTGAAAATGTAGAGTCCCTGCTCATAAATCATTAAGAGTTTCAAGACGGTGACAGCAGAGCATGAAGCTAGGTGTGACGTTCCTGAGACTGTACAGGCTGTGCTCCATGACACTGGTCCTGGTCCTCAGCCTCATGGGGAACCGTAGGGGAAGTACAAGCAAGATAATGGTAAAACAGTGATTTCCCGATGGAGGGGTCTGGGAGGGCTCCTTGGAGAGGTCCCATTTAAAGCTGGAGCTGGGGGCGCTTGAGTGGCTCAGTCAGTTGAGGGTCTGACTCTTGATTTTGGCCCCGGTCATGATCGTGAGATCGAGCCCCATGTCAGGCTCCATGCTGAGCATGGAGCCTGCTTGGGATTCATTCTCTCTCTCTCTCTGTCTCTCTCTCTGTCTCTGTCTCTGTCTCTCTCTCTCTCTCCCCATCCCTCCCTCCCTCTGCCGCTCCCCTGCTCACGTGTGCTCTCTCTCCCTCTAAAATAATAGTAGTGATAATACTAGTAAAGCTAGACCTGGAGGGATGGCTAAGACTGTGGTGGAGGTGGTGGTGAGGGTGGAGGCAGGGACCCATGGGCGTGGGCAGGGAGTGATGAACTCACAGCTCTGTAGCCTGGCTGGATGGCTGGGTGGTGGTGGGCGGCATTTGGGAGTGTGGACAGGCTGGGCTCAGCCCTCGAAGACCCTCAGATGCCAGCCTCAAGGGAGGCTTTATTCTGCAACCGGCGACTGCTGGGAACTTGGAGATGGCACCGTGGGGCTCTGGGAAGCACTCTGGGGATTGGTCCTCGCTGATGTTCCAAAGTCTCGGGATGCCCCTGATGTCGATGCACTTTACGCTTGTTCTCTCGGTCCTCCCAGGCTGGTGCAGATGAGAAAGCGGAGGTGCAGAGAGGTGTCACGAACCTCGCCTGCGGTCGTAGGTGGTAGAGCTGGGACTCTAGGGATGCGGGGGGGAATCAGGAGGCGGGCGAAACTGTTGAGCTGCCACGGGTACCAGGATGGTGGCAGGGGGGAGAGGTGACCAGGGTGAGAGGGGCTGCAGGTGGGTCAGGTGGACGTGGGCACCTGAGCGCGTCTCACTGTCAGGAGTGCCCCGCAGCCGAAGATCTGCGGTCCTGGTGGGTGGCATCCTGCTGCAGCGGCAAGGCGGGGGGGGGGGGGTCCTGACTTTGAGAAGCTGCCTGTCTTTCTTATCGGTGGTGCCTGCTGGTTGTTACCTCTTGGGTTTTGGCCCCAGTCTGTCTCTAAGTTTCTCCTTTTCCTCATCATCACCCTTTGGGCATGTAGAGACCATAGTCTGTTCCTCCAGAGCTTTTCTTTCTTTCTTTTTTGCAACCCCTGGTTCATTCCTCCCCTTCCTACATTTGTTGCGGTTTTATGCTGCGTATGGTGGCTCAGGTGTGGTGAGCACCTGGGATAGATGGGATTGACTTTCAGCACGTCTCAGCAGATGCTGTTGGGTTTTGGATCTTCCTGCACTTTTAAGATGTTCATTGTCTGTTGGCCTCCACCCATGGGGGGCTGGTGTGCCCCTTCCCATCATGTGTCTACTGAACCGTGTCCCCGCACATCTCCAAGCACCCCCTTGGACGACTCTACTCTTCTACTTGGCACCCCAAGGCCTGCTGTGGTTATTCATGTGACCTCTCCTTGTGAACACCTTTCTTCTGTCCCCAGGGTCGGAAGATCTGATGCTTAGTGTCGAGGGACAAGATGGAGATGAAATAGCCTGCAACTGACCCTGCCTGACCCTTCCTGGGTCTGGAAGCTGAGGCCTACCGTCTCCCAGCCTGGCAGGTGCTTGGTAACTTGACACTGCCTTGCTAATTGTCTGCTGAGATCACAGAGCCCTTGTCACCACCCATCTACAAGGACCACAGTCCCTGACTGGGCCAACTGGTTGAGCCACTGTTCTGGGCACTCATGGGAAACAAGTGGCCTTTGTGGTGAGCTGGTGGACAGAGTGGCCGTCAGCATGGGCGAGGTGGCTGCACACGCAGGCCTTCTGGGCTGGGTGGGGCCTGGGGCAGCCAGCTCTGAGCTGAGAGGCCCACAACAGGCCCCATTTTTCTTGATGTCGGGGGTGTGGGGTACAGAGTTGCAGGGACCACTTCTCTCCCCTTTGGGTTGCTATTGAAGACAGTATTTTCTAGTGGTTTTCTAGTGCCTATATGAAGAGACTTCATCGGTTCTTCTACCTGACATAGGCCTGGGAGGTCATCTGTGGGTTGTGACCCTTCTTCATGGCTGGGCTTTTACCATGTCTCCTTGAGATGCCAACAGAGGAGAAATGAGACTGTAGGAGGTTTGAATGTTTCAAATTTGGCAATTCTTGGCAGTCTCTGAGGGAATCTTTCTCTCACTCCCTTCCTCAACGCAAACCCCAAACATACCACACATTTCAAAAGACCACACACCTCAAGGGAACTCGGTAAGTAATAGGTGACGTGGTTTAATTAGCTTTAAATTATGAAACTCGAGAGGAAGATGTATTTAGTAACAGGGGCTGGGCTGGTCCTTACAGACGCTCTTGCCTGAGAATGCCACGTGCCCCACACGCGCTGATGGTGTAAAGGTGGCTTTGGGCACATGTCAGTCTGTGTGTTGAGACTATTTGACGAGGCTCCAGTGAATGATCTGACAATGAAAAAGTGGCCGGCCCTTTAAAATGGTTCCGGAAGAATCAGTATCATTAACGAAAACTACATTCAACAGTTTTGCCCGACCAACATGACTGATAGCTTTAAGCCGCTCGTCTAATCCTGTTCACATGGGAATCCTGCTTTCCTCTGTCGTCCATCGTGGTATTGTCGCTGCTCCCCACCTTGAAACTTTTTTTTTTTTTTTTTTTGGCATGTTCTTTTACATTATTTTCCTCTCAAGTCATCTGGAGGCAAGATGTGCTAACACAGATGGGGACAGCCCAGCCACACAGGAGCTGCTGAAGGACGGGCCCCGCGAGGTCATTTCTCTGTGACCGTGAGAGGCTGAGCAAAGGGGCTCCTGCTGCATTTTTGCCTTCTAGTCATTCAGCCTGCTCTTCCTGCACTTTGCATTTGCTCTGCTGTGCTCCCAACGCCCTCCCCACCCGCCTCTTTCATCTTTGATGTAGTCGCCTTGGACAGAGAGCTCAGAAAATGAAAGAACAAATTGTAGACTCACAATGTTTGCCCCCAAGGAAAGTGCATATTTGCACAAAATCCTGTCTGACGGTTTTCATTTTAGCTAAGAAGTTGGGGGCCCAGCAGGCTGTAGGAAATATGAAAACTGGCGCTTCATGGGCTGCATGCTGATGGTAGCTCCCTGTCGGAGCCCCGTCTGTCACTAGAGATCTGAATTTTTCAGATGAAAATCACTGGCTGGCCACGGGCGACCATCGCCTCGGCCGCAAGCACGCACACGTGCTGCGAGTGGCTTTGGAGCCTGCTTGTCTGCCCCTCAGGGTCTCCTCTTTGTTTTTCTGAAATGTGATGAAATGGAACGTGCTTTTATTTTTTATTTTATTTTATTTTTTTTTTTAAATTTTTTTTTTTTTCCAATGTTTTTTATTTATTTTTGGGACAGAGAGAGACAGAGCATGAATGGGGGAGGGGCAGAGAGAGAGGGAGACACAGAATCGGAAGCAGGCTCCAGGCTCCGAGCCATCAGCCCAGAGCCTGACGCGGGGCTCGAACTCACGGACCGCGAGATCGTGACCTGGCTGAAGTCGGACGCTTAACCGACTGCGCCACCCAGGCGCCCCGAACGTGCTTTTAAAAATAGGTATTTTCTGGGGATGATGTCCTGGCTGGGATTATTGGTTGTGGCGGTCTTCTTTCTGCCCCGTGAGTCCCTTATCTCATCTTGGCTGATAGGACACTGGCAACGGCTGCTTGTGTCCCCCATCCCTCCCCTTTTATTCTTTTTTTTTTTTAACATTTATTTATTTTTGAGAGAGAGAGAGTGCGTGCGCGCGCGCGCGAGTAGGGGAGGGGCAGGAGAGACAGGGAGACACAGATCTGAAGCAGACTCCAGACTCTGAGCTGTCAGCACAGAGCCCGACGTGGGGCTTGAACCCACCCACTGTGAGATCATGACGTGAGCCGAAGTCGGACGCTCAACCGTCTGAGCCACCCAGGCAACCCCCGCTTTTTATTCTTAATAGTCTTTACAAATATATTCCTTTTGATTACTTGTCTATTTGCACACAGGCCACAGATTCTATAGAATTCCTTAACTGTGTTACAGTGTTTTTCCTTAAGAATAATATATATATTTTTTCTGATTACCAAAGCAATGCTCATTAAAAAAAAAAAAATCCAGGAAAAGATTCCAGAACCATGTAACAAGGTAGAAAGCCCGAGTTCCCTTAAACCTGAGTATCTGCTAGGGGCCAAAGGCTGGGGGAGAGGCTCAGTGGCCTCAGACGGTGGTCATCCAGGTGGACAGGGTGTTCTAGGGGATCATACTGTGACTGCTGGGTGGGTGAGGATGGGCAGAAGGGTTTGGTTTAGAGGCAGCTTAGCCATAGTTAAAGGTGCAGGGCTCGGAGGTGGGTGCTGCTGAGTCATTAAGGGCTTGTTCCTTAATTTCTCTGAGCTTCAGGGTCCTTGTCTATAAATAGGGGCTAATAACAATACCTCTTTCCTGGAGTTCTGTGAGTTTTCAGTTACGATTTGATGGTTTTTCACAGCTGGCACTGTATTGAGTGTCTGTGTTAGAAAGGGCAACACAGAGCCTGGCACGGTAGCAGCTGTATTAGTGCTGTGACAAAAAATGTTGATGTTGGGGGTGTGGGGCACAAAGTACCCAGGACAAGATGGCTCAAACCACAGCCATTTATTGTCTCACAGTTCTGGAGGCTGTGAGTCTCCGATCAAGGTGTTGGCAGGGTGATCTTGGGCCACTCTCCTTGGCCTGTAGATGACTGTCTTTGTGTCCTCATGTGTGTGTGCTCACGTCTGTGTCCAAATTTCCTCCTTTTATAAGGATCAGGGCCCATCCTACTGACCTCATATTAGTTGAATCACCTCTTGTTCCCTATCTCTAATGCAATCACATGCTGAGGTACTGGGAACTTAGGACTTAGACTCTGAATTTTGGAGGGGACACAATTCAGCCCTTCATAGCGGTTATTTCTATTATGCATGGTTCTGTAGTGATGAGGGGCCCGGAAACTGGCCTTGGCACTGTCTCCAGCTCTCAGTGTGACCTGGCTCAGTCGTGCCTCATCTGGACATCTGCACAGCATCAGGGTCCGGCTGTACAGGGGTCCTTGTAAGCTCTGAGGCAACTGAAGGTAACTGGGAAACGTGGATCTAACACTACTCTTCAGACTTTAACTGGGGACAGCAGGCAGAGTGACACAGGCTTGGGGGTGTCCTGTCCACTGGGAGGAGGCTGGGTGTGTTTACTGTCGTGACGACCTGCAGATGGCCAGTAGAAAAAGAGCTAGGAGAAGACTGTGACCTTTGGGGGCTGGTACATGTTGGTTTCATTTGTTGTACTCTGTGGTTGTGGATGTGGATTTTGGCTTTTTCTGCTTTGAAATATTTCCTCTCGTTACCCAAGATCTTGTTACTTTTTCTCCTGAGGGCTGCCTGTGTGTAAAAGATAACCTACATCCCTGTGTGCATTAGAAATCCTCCTCTGATTTCTTCCCCCATTTCCTGGGGTTGACTTGGGGCACTTTGAAGACCCTGCGTGGCCAGATTTTGCCTTGGGTGGGTGGGGGGGGGGCTCTTCTTTCTGCCTTTGACGAAAGAATGACCATGGGCCTGTTTTCTGAACATGAGAATGTGAAATCGGTTATGCACTCAAGTTGAAGGTTAATGGGAGCACTAGATCCGCTGAAACAGGTGTGAAACTGGAATATGACGGAAGGGAGCCTTTGTTACGGGGTTTTTAGGGAGAAAGATGTTTGAGATGTTTCACGTTTATTTGATGGGATGTGGGGTGCCTGCCAAGGGGAACACTCACAGCCTGCATGTGTTGGTGCAGTGGGTCTGTAGCCCCAGGTGTGCCCTGCTCTGGGTGTGACAGAGGTGAGCATGTCGTACCTGAGTGTGTTTCTGCAGGTGACTACGCGTAGCTGTCCCTTTTGTAATACAGTGTAAAAGGTCCCTGTGGTTTCAGGAATGGATTCTTTCCACCCACTTCTGGAGGTCACCTTTTCAAAATCCACACAAGGCTCTGTGAGAATAAGGAGTGAACCCTCCTGAACAGTGTCTCCTTATTCAAGAGGAAGTGTCTGGGGGCTCTTCTTGGACAGGAAAACCATCTGCTTTGGTCTGGGCTTCCTAGAACCCCTCTGAAAGGCCAAACCCTTCTTTAATGTTCTCTGTTTCTCAGGGCCTCAAGAAAAAAATACATAGAGGATCATTGTCCTTTTATTTTACTCTGAGGACCCTTTGGGTGGTCCTGGTCATTTAAAGAATCTTGGAGAAACAGATTGGATTATAGATTTAATTCCAACCAATAATCAATGATAGTAACCTTGCTAAGAGCTGAGCACCTTGTGTTTCTTGTTGGTGGACTTGCCCCTTAGGAACCACCCAGAGGGAGTGTGGTGCATGCCTTCCCTTCTCGGCAGACATAGATACATCCATCACAGGCTCCTTTTTCCACAAGCCCAGGTGTGGCCTCAAGCTCTTTTAGCACAGTACCTGGGATAGTTCTAACAAGACTTGGCAGTTCTTTCAGGAAGGACCGAAGGACCGTTTGCCTTTTCTGGTCTAATCCCAGCACTTCCATTCTGATGGAGAAACCAGAGCCAGTCAGTTGCCTTACTTAGTTGGCAGAGCATTGTTGACCTCTGGATGATGAAATCAGATGTTTCTTTGCCTTCCATGTCCTACGCCAGCATTCGGTGCAGCAGGCCACCCCTCTGACCACTCTCAACCCCACTGCCATCTAGAAGATTCCATTCTCTGGCTTCTCTTGACTCCCTGAGTGGTCTCTGTCTCTTCCAGAAATTTTTATTCCTTCTCCTAGCCTCACAGAGTGTGCATCCCAGGATTTTGTCCTGTGTATGCCCAGAATAGTACTTTCTGTGTGGTTGCTCTATAGGAAGCGCTAGATCCCGCTCTCCCCTTTCCCTGGCTCCTTTCTTACCCAAGGGCTTCGCATTACCAGGTAGTGACCGTGGGCCTGTCACTTACGACCTCCAGTCCCAAGGGGACTGTGTTAGTCTGAAACTCCCCTCACTCCAGACTCCAGTTTCCCACCATCAACAGGCTGTGCGCACAGGGGTTTTCCTTAAGACATCAACTGCAGTACCTTCCCAGATACCCCAACCCAAACTCCTCGCAGCAACCTCCACTCCCCCTCCCCTCCCACATGGTCTCCTTCATCCCTTCCTCTCCACCCCTGCATTGTCCTCATGTTCCATCCCCGTCCACGCCCTGTGAACACTGGTTCAGGGGAGCTCCTTGCGTGAGCATTCCAGCTGTTCGCCACACGTCCAGGCCCTTCCGCTTTATCTTCCTCGTTCACAGTTGCTGGGGACAGTTGCTGAAGCTCATCCCTGCTCTCTTTTTCCTGTGCTCAAAAACAGGGGGTATCCTTGAGTTCCAGGGCTGAGGAGCTGGGGCTTTCGTTTGTAGGAACCAAGGTTATTATTATAGGGTTGTGTGAAGCTAGGTGGGGTTTGGAGCACCCTGTAAGCCCAAAGAGTTTGGACAACTAACTGAGAGAGAGGGAGATAAAGCCCTTGCCTTTTTTCCCCCTTCCTTTCTTTCTTTCTTTTTCTTTTTTTTTTTCTGTGATTAAATGTGTATAATGTAGCATTTGCCATCTTAACCATTTTTTAAAACAATGTTTATTCATTTTTGAGGGACAACACGAGTTGGGTGGGGGGGCAGAGACGGGGGACAGAGGATCCGAAGCAGGCTCCACGTTGACAGCAGTGAGTCCGATGTGGAGCTTGAACTCATGAACCACAAGACTGACCTGAGCTGAAGTCAGATGCTCAGCCGACTGAGCCACCCAGGCACCCCCGTCTTAACCATTTTTTATTTTATTTTATTTAAAAAAAAATTTTTTTTTTAACCTTTATTTATTTTTGAGACAGAGAGAGACAGAGCATGAACGGGGGAGGGGCAGAGAGAGAGGGAGACACAGAATCTGAAACAGGCTCCAGGCTCTGAGCCATCAGCCCAGAGCCCGACCCAGGGCTCAAACTCACGGACCGCGAGATCGTGACCTGAGCCGAAATCGGACGCTTAACTGACTGGGCCACCCAGGCGCCCCTTAACCATTTTTTAAATGTAGACTTCAATGGTATTAAACACATTCATAATGTGCTACCACCCCCACCATTTATCTCCAGAACTCTTCAATCTTGCAAAATTGAAACTCTACCTGTTAAACAGTAATTCCCTATTTTTTCCTCCTCGCCCCAGCCCTTGACAACTGTCATTCTACTTTCTATGTCTATGATTTTGATTATTTTAAGTACTTCTATAAATGGAATCAAGCAGTGTTTGTCTTTTTTGTGTGACTGGCTTATTTCACTTAGCGTAATGTCCTCAGGACTCATCTGTGTTGTAGAACATGTGTGGATTTCCTATTTTTTTAAGGCTAAGTAACATTCCGATGTATATATGCCCCACATTTTGCTTACCCATTCATCCAGCAATGGACACTTGTACTGCATTTTAGATATTATGAGATATTTAGATATTTAGTTGTGTTGTGTTTTAGATATTATGAGAAATGCTGTCAACATGGGTATTGGGATATTTCTTTGAGACCCTGCTTTCAGTTTTTTGGGGTATATTCCCAACAGTGGACCTACTGAATCATGTGGTAATACTATTTTTACTTTTTTTTGGAGAAACCACCATACTAGTTACCATAGTGGCTATTCCATTTTATATTCCCACCAACAGTGCACGAGGGTTCTCATTTCTCTACATTGTTTTTTTGTTTTTTGTTTTTGTTTGCTTTATTGGTAGTAGCCATCCCAAGGGGTCTGAGGTAGTATCTCATTGTGGTTTTGATTTGCATGTCTCTAAGGATGAGTGATGTTGAGCATCTTTTCATGTGCTTGTGGCTGTTTGTGCGTCTTGTTTGGAGAAATGTCTATTCAAGTCATTTGCCTATTTTTTTAAAAGTATTTTTATTTATTTTGAGAGAGAGAGAGAGCGAGCGCAGAGGAGGGGCAGAGAGAGAAAATCTCAAGGAGGGTCTGCACTGTGCAGGGCTCGAACTCACAAACTGTGAGATCATGACCTGATTCAAAATCAAGAGTTGGAGGCTTAACCAATCAAGCCACTCAGGCACCCCATTTGCCTATTTTTGAATCAGCTTTAAAATTTTTAAAAAAATTTTATTTTGTTTTATTTTGTTGTTTTAGGAGTTCTCTATCTGGGTATTAATCTTTTATCATATATGTGACTTGGAAATATTTTCTCCCTTTCTGTGGGTTGCATTTTTATTCTGTCAGTAGTGCCTTTCAGTACTCATTATGTCTTTCTCTTTTGTTGCCCATGCTTTTGGTGTTGTATCTAAGAAAATATTGCCAAGCTCAATGTCATGAAGCCCTATATTTTATTATAAGAGTTTTATAGTTTTAGCTCTGGGTTGGACTTGATATTAGGACTTAGATTAATTTTGAGTTAATTTTTGTTTATGGTTTTAGGTAAGGGTCCAGATTCATTTTTGCATGTATATATATCCAGTTTCCCCAGCATGTTTTGTTTTGTTTTGTTTTGTTTTATTTCATTTCATTTCATTTCATTTCATTTCATTTCATTTCATTTCATTTCAGAGTGCAAGCAAGCAGGGGAGAGGGGCAGAGGGAGAGAGAGAGAATCTTAAGCAGGTTCCATGCTCAGCACAGAGCCCGATGTGGGGCTCAATCCTATGACCCTGGTGTTATGATCTGCTCTGAAATCAAGGATTGGATGCTCAACTGACGGAGCCACTCAGGTGCCCCTCCCAGCATCATTTCTTGAAAAGACTGTCCTTTCCTCATTGAATGGTCTTGGCACTTGTCAGGAGTATTTGAGCATTTATGGGAAGGTTTATTTGTGTTCCAAATTAGCTTTGAAATTAGGAAATATAAGTCCTCCAGCTTTATTCTTCTTTTTCATGATTGTTTTGGCTATTTGGGGTTCGTTGAGGCTCCATATTAATTTTAAGATGGGCTTTCTGTTTCTGCAAAATAGGTCTTTGGGATTCTGATAGGGACTGCGTTGAGACTATAGATCATGTTGTCTGATGTTGGCATCTTAACAAAGCCCTTGCTTTTTTATTTATTTCCTTGTGTTTTGTTGCTGCAGTGTTGTGTTTTGAATAAGAGTACTGAAAAAGGAGTTTCCGGGAGAGGCCAGCAGTGAAGAGTAGGGGAGTTACGGCAGCTGGGGATGACGTACAGTGGAGTCAGGGAGCAGGGGGACTTGGATCTCCGGGGCAGGTTAGCATGTGTAAGCAGTTCCTGCCCAGTTACAAAGTACTTTCAGCATCTGTTACTTTATTTGCCCGGCACAATAATCAGTGAAATACAGATAAAGACTTTTTATAGCTCTGGCGTATAGATGAGGAAACTGAGGCTCAGAAAAAATAATTTGCCCCTGGTCACCCATTAGGTGACCAAACCAAGGAGAGCCCAGGTCCATCCAGCTCCTGATCCTGTGCCCTTTGTCGTGTGTACTGTGCAGTCACTGTGTACCTCCCACCCCTGTGGCAGGGGTCATGGTGGGTTCAAACTCAGCAGGAACGTTGTGAGGAGGGAGAAGTTAGTGGTTCTCCATGGTCTCAGAGTCCTGGGGACCCAGGCTTGGTGGTCAGTAGTCTTCAAGGTGCCCTGCAAAGCAGATGAGGAGGGTGCTGTTGATGCTGCTGAAGGAAGAGGGGCAGAAGTGGCAGCTCATTGCTGATGAGAGCAAGACCTTTCCTCTTTGCCCTTTGTGGACTGAACGTCCCTGACCTGTCCAGCTTGGGTCTCGTGTCCTTGCCTACTTTGCAGCTTACGCCCTGAGACTTGGGCTGTTCCCAGAGCCATCATTTCCTCTGGCTGACTCTTCAGCCTACCTGATCTGAGATTAATGGAAAATGGCCATTTTGGGGGATGACGTAGCATTAAGGGGACGGTGGGAGGGAAATGTTTTGCAGTTCTTTTGCGTTCAGTCTGAGCATTAGAATCATGAACAGGTTCCCCAAGCCCCATTGGTTCATTCTATTTCCTGCTGCCTTCTAAGCCAGGGTGGAAATACCTATCTGGCTTGTTCCAGAGATTGTGCTGGTCTCCCTTGGGTGGGTCAGGATGAGCTGATGGCCAGAGGAGTGACAAGGTTGGAGGGGTCGAAGCCAGGAGCAGAGGACAAGGCTGGCGGCTGAGGAGTGGCAGAGATGACTAGAGCCCATCTTTCTCTTGTTTCTCTTCTTCCTTCCCGCTGTTGGAAAGATAACCTTGGCCTCAGTGCCAAATGCTGGCGCATAAGCCACTTTTTGGCACAGCCCTGCCAGAGTTTCTAACCCATCAGTTGTGACTCCTCACCTGAGCATTGTCACTGAGTAGGGGGATGGCTGCTCACAGCCTCTGCTGTCCACTGGGACAAGGAACTGGTGAGTTTTGTTTTTTTCTGATCTTATTGCAAAGGAAGTAATACAGGGCTGGTAGATAGGAGTCTTGTTTGAATCTGGATCCGCTTACTAGCTTTGTGGACGTGGGTGAGTTACTTGGCCTCTTTGAGCCTGTATTTTGCCATTTAGAAAATGAGTTGTTAATAGGCCATTTCTCATAGTGTTGTTGGGGTGATTAAATGAAATAATCCATATAAATAGTACTCATCTGGGACAAGTACTTAATAAATGTTAGCTGCTATGAGTAGTCAGAACTCCGTGGTTAGTATATTCAAGAAAAGCTTGAGCCCAAACGTGTAAGGTGGCGAGTGCTCGTTGGTAGCTCTCCCTGTCACTCTCTGACTCATGTCCATCGGTCTCTTTGATACCCAGGAAGTTCAGGGTGTAAGTGGAGTGCAGGTACAGTTTGCACTTGCTGTTTCTCTACTTGAAATAATCCTTCAGCATTCTGCACTTCCTTCAGGTCTCTGTTCAGATGTGACCTCAGAGAGACAACCCTCCCCCCGCCATTGTATCACAGTGCCTATCTCTTCACCACACCCCAGTCACCTTCCATCTTACTGTGTAGTATTTTTCTTGGTAGTACTTATTACCTGACGCAGTCTGCACTTGTTTATTAGTGAGACTGTCCTCTTCCGCCCCCACTCCTGTGAGCTCCGTGTGAGCTCCATGAGCTCTCTCGTTCTCTGCTGCACCCCCAGGACCTCCTAGCACAGTGCTCACTGAGCATTTGGTGAATGAATGGGCTCTGTGCTCCCCCCGGGGCAGACGTGCCCACCGAGGGGTGGTGTCTGATGCAGAGTGCCCTCACTCCGTCTCTCTTGAGGTGGGCTGACCGGTGCCCGTGTGTAGGTAGGTGGTAGCGAGGACTGTGAGAAGGTTTGGGGCGGGCTGGAATGATGCCAAGCATGCAGAGAGCACTCTGGCTTGTTCCATGTGACTCAGAAACTAGAGACCCGCAAGGAAGGCCAGGGATGGATTGGAATTGGCCATGGCCAGGCAGAGTGGTGGAAGAGGGGAAAAGAGGCCTCCTTATCCTACAGGCAAAGAAACAGGTGGAGTGTTAAGAGTTAGGGTTTATAGAGTGCGTGCCCTGTGCCTGGCTCTGCCCTCAGGGCTTTACCTCTCTTTACTCACTCAGTCCTCAAACCCATCATTCTTCCTGTTTTTTATTTTATTTTATTTTATTTTATTTTATTTTATTTTATTTTATTTTATTTTATTCTATTCTATTCTGTTCTATTTTATTATTTTGTTTTTTTAAGTTTTCTTTATTTTCGTTATCTCTACACCCACATGGGGTTCGGACTCGCAACCCTGAGGTCAAGAGTCGCACCCTCCACCCGCTGAGCCAGCCGGGTGCCCCTTCCTGTTTTATGAACGAGGACGTGAGGCACAGAAGGTGGAAACAACTTGCTCAGGATCACACAGCGCAGGGGGCTTGCGCTGACACCCTGCAGTGGTGCAGGGCGGTGCCTCCGGTTGTAGTCTGTGTAGAGGACGTGGCCTCTTCTCCCTTTACTGAGGAGTGGAGGGGGAGTCCTAGTTGAGAGCAGGAGGGAGACGGCAGTGCCAGGTGCCTTGCGAGAGCTGCTTCCTGCCCACGGTGACTTAATTCTAGGGCAGATGTGCCACAGTGAGCTGTCCATCTGCAGCATCGTGGAGGCTCGGCTGCCCCTTAGGTGTTCGTGCTTCTCTGGTTCCCTGTTCCCTCTTGCTGTGTCCTCTTGGCTGCTGTGCCAGGCAAATAAGCTGTCACAAGGGTAGCAGCCCTGAGCTGTGATTTGGGGGATGCTGCTCAGGCTTGGTCACGTTCATCGGTGGAGAACATGCCCCTAGATCATTGTGTTTTTTAAAAAAAAATTATTTATATTTTTTAAATTTACACCCAAATTAGTTAGCATATAGTGCAACACTGATTTCAGGAGTAGATTCCTTAGTGCCCCTTACCCATTTAGCCCATCCCCCCTCCCACAACCCCTCCGTAACCCTCAGTTCTCCATATTTAAGAGTCTCTTCTGTTCTGGCCCCCTCCCTGTTTTTATATTATTTTTGCTTCCCTTCCCTTATGTTCATCTGTTTT
>NC_064818.1:36494028-36517452 GCF_023721935.1 Panthera uncia | reverse complement strand
TGTGTGTGTGTGTGTGTGTGTGTGTGTGTGTGTGTGTGTGTGTGTGTACACCATATCCTGTTTATCCATTCATCCATCGATGGACATTTGGGCTCTTTCCATACTTTGGCTGTTGTTGATAGTGCTGCTATAAACATGGGGGTGCATGTGACCCTTCGAAACAGCACACCTGTATCCCTTGGATAAATGCCTAGTAGTGCAATTGCTGGGTTGTAGGGTAGTTCTGTTTTTAGTTTTTTGATGAACCTCCATACTGTTTTCCAGAGTGGCTGCACCAGCTTGCATTCCCACCAACAATGCAAAAGAGATCCTCTTTCTCCACATCCTCGCCAACATCTGTTGTTGCCTGAGTTGTTAACGTTAGCCATTCTGACAGGTGTGAGGTGGTATCTCATGGTGGTTTTGATTTGTGTTTCCCTGATGATGAGTGATGTTGAGCATTTTTCATGTGTTGGTTGGCCATCTGGATGTCTTCTTTGGAGAAGTGTCTATTCGTGTCTTCTGTCTATTTCTTCACCGGGTTATTTTTTGGGTGTTGAGTTTGATAAGTTCCTTATAGATTTTGGATACTAACCCTTTATCTGATATGTCGTTTGCAAATATCTTCTCCCATTCTGTCAGTTGCCTTTTAGTTTTGCTGATTGTTTCCTTCCCTGTGCAGAAGCTTTTTAGTCTGATGAGGTCCCAGTAGTTCAGTTTTGCTTTTGCTTCTCTTGCCTCCGGAGACGTGTTGAGTAAGAAGTTGCTGCGGCCAAGATCAAAGAGGTTTTTGCCTGCTTTCTCCTTGAGGATTTGGATGGCTTCCTGTCTTACGTTTAGGTCTTTCATCCATTTTGAGTTTATTTTTGTGTCTGGTGTAAGAAAGTGGTCCAGGTTCATTTTTCTGCATGTTGCTGTCCAGTTTTCCCAGCACCACTTGCTGAAGAGACTGTCTTCATTCCATTGAATATTCTTTTCTGCTTTGTCAAAGATTATTTGGCCATACGTTTGTGGTTCCATTTCTGGGTTCTCTATTCTGTTCCATTGATCTGAGTGTCTGTTTTTGTGCCAGATCATTGCGTTTTAGTAGGAAACTCTTAACACCCATCCCAATCTCCCTCCCCCTCCTCCCCTCCCATCCCTGCAGTGACAGCCTAGCCTCCTTCCCAGGGAGCCCACCAGACCCTGCTTTGGGCCACCATCTGTGCTTTCTAGGTTCAGAACTGTAACCCAGCCCAGCTGTGAGGTGACAGAAGAAAACAGGACCTTTTCTGTTGTTTTGGGTGACAGAAAGCCAGAAGCGAGGAGAAGTGTTCCCACCTGGTGCCAGGTTGATGGTCCCAGGTCCTCCTCCTGCTCCCATCCTGGAGCTTAGCCCCCCTGACGGGAGATGACAAAGCCTCCAGGAGCCTTTTCCAGCTGATGAGGGGGAGCAAGCTTTCTGACTGCTGTTTTTAATCTCTGGAAAATCAACGAACTTCCATCTTCCTCTTGTTCCTTTGGGGGGGGGGGGGGGTGGAGAATCAAACGGTCCGACAGTGAGAGAAGCATCTTTATTTTAATCTTACTGAGTGATCAGTTCTGGGTGTGCATGTGTTGTTTTCCCTACCTGTTCATACTTTCGCTTTGGGGCATTTGTGGCGGGAGATGGAGGTGGGTCACAGATTACAACACTGACGTCTGAGTTTCCTCAGGATCAGGTAGTTCAGTTCCTTAGCTCCTTATCTCATGGATGATTCCAGAGTCCAGCGGGAGGGGGTTAAGGAGTGAGCCTCAAGCCCAGCAGGCATCCGTCTTCACACTCCCCCCATGCAGATCTCACCTGCACACTTGGATGTCAACCCTCCATTTAGCCAGGAAAGGCACACCCCCATTCACCTTTGAAAGAGGGGCTACTGGTTTTTATCATGACCCCAGGAAGGGAGAAGTAAGCATCCTTAACTGTGATATTTTAGCAAGTTCATTATCCTTGTCCTAAACTTGGCAGAGAATACTACAGCTGTATCTCAGTGGGGAAAACTAAGTCTTCACTTAAAAATCTGACACTTAGGGGGGTGGCTTATGTATACCAGAGGTACATCATCACTTGACCCATGACAGCAGGTCAGGGATAAGGTGAATTGCCTGTCCTGAGGCAGGCACGTGGGGTGCACGAAGCAGGACTTCCTTCACTGATAGGCCAGGCTCTGGCTGCTCCATTCCGGGGCTGTGGTCACCCCATACCTCTCTGACATATTGAGGCTTGCCAGCCTCCCACTTTGGGTCTCGGTATCCACAGCCTTGGGTCATATTTTTATTTTTTAAAGGAAAAGTATTAAAAAAAATTTTTTAATGTTTATTCATTTTTGAGAGAGAGAGAGAGAGAGAGAGAGACAAAGCATGAGTGGGGATGGGCAGAGAGAGAGGGAAACACAGAATCTGAAGCAGGCTCCAGGCTCTGAGCTGTTAGCACCCCCACCGTGGGGCTGGAACCCATGAACCACGAGATCATGACCTGAACTGAAGTCGGATGCTTAATTGACTGAGCCACCCAGGCACCCCACCTTGGCTCATATTTTTAAACGGAAGGAGAAGCTGAGGCCCTGGTGTGTGTGTGTGGGGGGGCATTGCTGCACTGACCCGTGATTCTGCAAAAGGACTTCTCAGCAGCCAAAGTACCTCCCGCCAGCAACTCCTGAGGTCCTCAGAAGCAGGGGAGGTGTTCTCTGCACAGCACGAAGCACTTTTCGTGCTCTTGCCGCCTTCCTCATCTCTGCAGCTCACAGAGTTGGTGCCTCTTGAATGAGGGTGCCTCTGCTCTACGACCTGCCACGCACCCAGCACTGGCATGGCTGTTGGGGTGGACGGGAAGCAGCAGCACTTGTCAGGGCCGTGGAGCCATGACTCCTCTCACTCCCTTTCTTCCCAGTTTCAGTCACCTCTCTGGCTTAGCTTACAGTGCCTGTCGAGTGTGTTCTTGGTGGGGGAAGGAAGGCAAGGAGGGGACAAGCCCACTGTAGGGGGCATCCAGGCTGTAAGGCCATGGGCAAGGCTGGCTCCACTCTGAGACTTTTCATTTGCACAGGAGGATAGGCTCTGCCTGTGTTGCTTCCAGGCTGAGTTGGTTTCTCAGGTGCTTGTCCAAGCTCACCATCCTCCAGGGCCAGCTCCAGGCTGCTTCCTCCATGAAGCCTCCCTTGACTGCCCTTCTACCTTCAGAGCCTGGCAGCAGTGTTGTGTGTAGGGATCAGGAGCACAGCCCTGGGGCTAGACTGGGTTTGTGTCCTGTTCATACCCTTACTCGTCCTTCTATCGGGACCTTAGGCAAATTTGTTAATTTTGCTAACCCTTAGTTTTCTACTCTGTAAAATGGACCTAATGGCAGCCTCAGGGTTGCTTTAGGAATTCCTAAAGTGCTTGGCACAGCTAGACACTAGTGCTCAGTGTGTATTAGCTGCTATTATTATTATTGTTAGTGAGTACCATATAGTCTGGCAGTCTGTTCATCCTGCACTATTTGACCTTGTCACTCTAGTACCGCCATGACTTTCAATAAGCAGAGGATTGAAAATGGCAGGGTTGGAAGGCCTGGTTTGACCACGGTGGCAGCAGCTGGCACTTGGAGCGCTGGCTGTGCCAGGTGCTGTCTCAAGTCCTTTTCACATTAACTCAGTAGATTCCTGTTAGGAAAGTATTCCTCCTAGCCCATTTTACGGATAAGCACATGGAGGCAGGGAGAGCTGAGTGGCTTTCCCAAAGGCACACAGTGGCTAAGTGGCAGAGTTGGGGGAGTTCAGCCCAGGCAGGCTGGCACCGCTGTGGGCGTTCTAGTCAATACTGCCTTCATTTAAGGTTGAGGCACCCCGGCTCAGAGAGGGGAAGGGACTTCTGCACGGTTTCACAGCAGCTGAGTAGCCTCCTGAGCCCCTGGCTTGTCTTCTTTTCACCAGGCCTGGCCCAGGGCCTTGCAGGGCTCAGGCGTGCGTCAGGAACCTGGTGGACACGTGCAAGCACACGAGCGATTGGGTGCCCTCGGTCATCTGCCTGTGACCTGGGGGAGGATTCCAGGACCTCCTGGCTAGAGCCCCCAGGAAAAGAGTGGCTTGCCTGCTCCCTCCTGCTTCCCAGGTGCTTGGGGGGGGGGGGTGCTGGTTGTCATGTCCTCCCGGCCTCTCCTCACCCTCCCGGAGCACAGGGAGGACTCTGTGTGCTGGCTCAAGGCTGGAACAAGTCCCTTTGGTGCCTACAGGTTTCATGGGGAGGAAGCGTGAGTCACTGGGGCCTTTATGAGCTCCAGGTGAATGGAAGGGGTGTATTAGGTGACAAGCTAAGCTTGTCTCTTTTGGGCCCCACAGGCTGCGGGAGGTGGCCTTGTTGGAGGACTGGGGCATTCTGTTATCGCTTGGGTGATTTTACTGGAAGTTCTTTTGAAGTGGTCTCCCTGACCCAGTGGGGCTGAGTCACAGAGTAAACACAATTAGCAGGGGCTGGGCTCTTGGGAAGGATGCAGACAATGCGTGGGTCCCACGGCTTGCTGGCTGCCTTTCGGGGCCTCTGCCACGGTTTGCGTTGGTTTCCCACCCGATGACTCCGGTCATCCCTGCTGCCCTGCGTTTATTCTGTCTGTCGACCACATGCCCTCGGGAACTTGTTGGAAATGCAGAGTCTCAGGCCCCCGTCGTCTCCCCACATTAGAACCTACATTTTGCTCGGGTCCCCGGGTAGCCCCCATGGCAGGAAAGAGCTCCCTTGTGTCCCTCTGTGGTCTACATGTCCATGAAAAGCTGGGCTTATGCCCTGCTCTCCTTTCCTGGAAACGTTTCCAGACCATCGACTTCTGGGTCCTCTCAGTTTGTGGGGGTGCCCTGAGTGGTGGTGTCGTGCGGGGATGTGGGAGGGCACATGGGGAGGGAGTGGGGGCAGTGCCAGCGTGGGAGCCGGGTTGATTCTACAGCCCTCACTGGCCTGGGCCTCTCTGCCAGGTGGGGGTATGCTTTAGGTTTCAGGGCAGGTGGGGTGTGAGTGCCTGCATGGAACTCCTGGGGGAATTGGGGGTGGCTGGGAGGCGTGTGCCTGTGAGAGGAGGCTGCTGTTGGCCTCCAGATTCGATTGTGAAACCCCAGAGGTAGATGACGCCTGACACCCGCCCTTCAGAAGCCACCGGCTTTGAAAGGACACCGCGTGACTTTGGAGGAGAGTGACTCCTCTTGCCTTTTCCCGACATCCTGACCACACAGGCTTTTTAAGACAACAATAGCAGCAGAGACAAAGCATGACCAAGACAGCGTCGTCTTCGGGCCTTTTTTCCCTTGGAATGACGTCTAAGGCCCTGGGAACATTGTAAAAACTGGGCCCTGTCCAATTTTAATCACTCCCTGCCGGCCCCCAGCTCCTAGGAGCCCTGCCAGCCGACTCGGGTGGTGATGCCCAGAGATGCAGATAGAGATGTCATGCTGCCCCCAGGTCAGGCCCCAGAACCCCAGCAGGACTTTGGGGACAGAGAAGAGGGACAGAATGTGTTGGTTGGCCAGTTGACTCCCCCAGCCAGGGAGGGAGATGGGCGGAGAGAGACAAGGGCGTCTGCCAAGTTTAATTAACAGTGGAAACTGGCCGTGGGGGAGGAGGGAGGCAACTTGATGAGGAGGGGCGCTTTACTGGAAGATGGGGCTCTGCCGATGCCAGTAGTGAGG
Organism: Panthera uncia; assembly: GCF_023721935.1. Lineage (NCBI taxonomy): Eukaryota > Metazoa > Chordata > Mammalia > Carnivora > Felidae > Panthera > Panthera uncia. The sequence goes on along the minus strand of NC_064818.1, from coordinate 36,511,804 downwards.
AAGAGGCAAGGCGTTCCTGCGAGGAGCGGCTGCTGGAGCGCAGGGCCGTGCTGTCGCAAGCACGATCCAGCTCAGAGATCCGCAAGGTGTGAGTGGGAGAGTTTATTTGCGCTTGCTTTTCTGAGTGGGCATCTTTTGAAAACAGTCCACCAACATACCAGCTGGCTAGCCTTCCTCGTCCCTATAAAGAAAAAAATAATTAAGAAATTGGCAATTGAGTTGAGAAAACAGGCATTGTTACGTTTTTGTCCTCTGACATACCAGTGGATTGCCTGAATTGCATCTGACATTGCTTCGTGGATCCTTATGCAATGTTTGATGTTTATGGCGTGGGAAGAGAGATGATTTAAGAAACTTGTGGTGCTCGTTGTTTTGTTGGGACAAAAATGCAGAAACGTTGAACGGACAGCAAAATGAATTGTGTGGGTCGGACTTGAAATATGGGAGGTATTTCACTGAATGTTGCTACTCGTTTTTTGGTGGGATCAAGGAATTTCAGGGCTGAACAGGGTTTTCTAGTTCCTTTTCCCTTCAAGTGATGTGCAGAACCGTGCTGTGGTCTCCCTGCCAGGTGGGCACGGGGCCTCTGTGAAGTGAACGCGTGTGTCGAGGGGGGCCCTGCCCTTCCTAGGTATCTGCAGACTGAGCCAGCCCTGTCTGTCAGGCGCCCTCACCCGCAGCTTTTCTCCGGCACCTACGTGCTGTGTCCATTTCTGGTGCCAGAAGCTGTGTTGAACAAACAGATCCCTTTGACAGTCCCTTCTGAAGACACAACGTCTTCAATCCACCCTAAACACCTAAGGTCTTAAGAGAGTCTCAGAAAATTCGGCCACAAGGCCACTGGTCACCCTGGCCACTGTCCTAGTTCTTGCTATTATGAAAGTCCCTTTTCCTTGTGTTTTCTCTTTGCTCTCCGCTTTTGTCTCTTTTTCTGGTGGGCGTACCTGCCAGCTCTCCCGCCTACCATTATGCCAGGGCTGCCTGGCTGTCTGCCCTTCCTCTCCTCCCCCCAGGTTTTCCCGTCTGCTCAGGGTCATCTGTCACCCTGCTGGCCTCTCCCTTCCCCGCCCCCACGGGTCTCCTTCTTTCTCTCCCCTGTTTACCCCCATCTCTTCATCCCTTTGCTGTCCCTTTGGGGAGTGCGCAGGTATCAGGTAGCTAGTGAAGAGTTGAGGTGGGAGATGGGGCGCCTGGGTGGCTCAGTCAGTTGGGCGGCCGACTTCGGCTCAGGTCATGATCTCGCGGCCATGAGTTCGAGCCCCGCGTCGGGCTCTGTGCTGACCGCTCAGAGCCTGGAGCCTGTTTCAGATTCTGTGTCTCCTTCTCTCTGTGCTCCTCCCCCGTTCATGCTCTGTCTCTCTCTGTCTCAAAAATAAATAAATGTTAAAAAAAAAAATTTTTTTTAAAAGAGTTGAGGTGGGAGAGAAGAAACTTTGACATCTGGCCCCCACATTTCAGGTCCTGGAGCCCTAGATCTCATTAGTCCTTGGCTGCTTTCTCACATGGGAGCCCTGAGGCTTATGCAAAGGCTTTACTGCAAAAATCCCGTCTCTCGCTCACCCGCTCTGCCTGATACACACACTTCTTCACTGTGTAGTTTTGTGCAGGACAAAACCCTGCATTCCTGCTGTTACCTTGTTTTCTTTGACCCACCGCCTGCGCATGGGTGCTTTTCTCAGCTCCCAAGGTAGTCTCGGTCGGCTTGCCCTCTTAATACTGTGTCCCCTGTAGCCACAAGCAAAGCATGCAGTCAGGGGGAACGTGTAATCCTGACATGGGACGGGGAGAGGACCTCAAAAGCTGTCTGGCTGAACCCCATCCTTGTTCAGGTCGGGAGCACAGTTCCAGGAAACAAGTGACTTGCTCAGTGGATGAGAGCTGGGTTCAGAAGCTGGGTTTCTTCACCCAGAGGTTTTACTGATGCCAGGCAGGTAACATCCTAGCCTTGGAAGCTGTGGTGTGGTGCTTGTGTGCCCACCTCAGGGGTTAACAACGTTAAGTGTTGGCCAAACAAAGGGCACGTACTGCTCTCTGGCTTTGGTGACCGTGTAATTGCTCAAAATTTTATAAGTAACTTTTAATAAGGGGGCAGGCACTGACTACATCATTAACGACTGAGCTTGAATATAGTCAGAACGCGAGAGCAGAACAGTCGGGCAAAAAGAACAAATAGTTCATAGATGTTTAGCTTCTCCTCTCTTGCTGTCTGCATGGAAGCCAGCGTCAGGTTGATAAAGATCTGTAGGAAATCCCGAGACCCTATTTTAGCCTGGGGCATATGTTGCTCTCTTGCTAAGCTTTTCCTCAGATGTCTTAACAAGAAGCCATCTGACTGGCTCCAAGTTCTCCTCTGTCTGTGCATAGACAGGTCTCCAGGGCAGGAGGGTGGCGGAAAGGCGAGGTGGGACATCGGGCAGAAACACCAGAGACTAGGCCCTGCTGACCACACCTTCCCTGCCCGCCCCTTAGATCCGATTTCTAGTCCCTGACGTGGTGTTGGTTCTCAGTTTGGCGTTGACTGAAGACCAGTTGGTCCGACAGTGGTTTGGGCTTAGTAACAAATGGTCTGTCCTTCTGTCCCCAGGCTCCACCTACAGCGTCTTGTCCATCATGCCCTCAGACTCAGAAAGCAGCAGCTCCCTCAGCAGTGTGGGTGAGTACCACCTGGACACCCTTCCTTCCTGGAGGGCACCGGGTAGGTGGGGGGTCTGGGTGTGAGCCGAGGTAGCCCTGAGTCTATGGGATGGGAAGTTGGCCTCCCCTTTCAGATCATTCATGGGGTCATCTCCTATTGACTCCATTCACATTTTCTCCATCAGCGATCTATCCTCTTCTTTAAAAAATTATTATTATTATTATTTTTTAATGTGTATTTATTTTGAGAGAGAGATGGCGCCATCAGGGGAGGGGCAGAGAGAGAGGAAGAGAGAATCCCAAGCAGGCTCTGCACCGTCAGCACAGAGCCCTATGTGGGACTCGATCTCATGCCCATGAGATCATGACCATGAGATCATGACCTGAGCCAAAATCAAGAGTTGGACACTCAACCGACCTAGCTACCAGGTGCCCCAGCAATACATCCTCTTAACAGAGGAGGGCAGAAATCTGGTTATGGTGTTAGAATGGAGGCGGGTGGTAGGGGAGGCCGTGCTTCACCATTTCTTCACTTTGTCAGAGCGTGGGGCTTCTCAGTGAGCTGTTGTCCCCCTGACCCAGGCTTTGTACTTCAGTGACCACTGTCCATGAGAAAGGCCCCTTTTGGGACTGTCCTTTGTAAGCAGGAACAGCCCTCTGGGCAGTGTATTGCCCTAGGGACAGGGGTAGCCAGTCCAAGTGTTTCCAGAAGCCTTTACTTTACTGAAGATATCTCAGCAGGAAGGTTCTCATGGTCTCGTAGCCTTCCCACACCTCTGTTACCTGTTCCTGTGTTATGTGCCCTCTGTTTAACACCCTCGTGCGGTTTCTGATGTCCTGATCTGACCTTGATGGATGCGTACACCTTCAGTGCAGAGTCCTGGAGTTTCCGAGTCAGAAGGGCTCACGGAGGTCATCTGGTCCAATTATTTTATTTCTTCCACATAGACAGATGGGGAAATTGACACTGAGAGAGGGCAAGTCTCATGTCAGAGAGTCCAGACCCAGCTGGGGGCAGACCTTTCATGCGTTAATTCGACTGACACTTACAGAACACCTCTGTAACGCCAGAAGTGGGCTTGGAATGCAGTGGTGAGTGAGGCAGACGGTGGTCCTCGTGCTTGTGGATCTTTGGGTCCAGGGGGAAGACGGTTTCATAAGTAAATACAACATGTGAGGTCAGTCCAGTAAGAGAGCTACAAGCAGGGAGGTACCGTATTCGTTTTCTAGGGCTGCCATAGCATAGTACGACAAACCGAGTGGCTTATGTAACAGAAGTGTATTCTCTCATAGTTAGTCTGATGGCATCAGGCACGGTCTGTCCCAGGCACCTCTCCTTCCTTCTGCCAAGGGTGCTGGCAATCCTTGGTGATCCTTAGCTTGTAGATGTATCATCCCAGTCTCTGCCTTTGTCTTCACATGGTATTCTCCCTGTGTACATGTCTGTCTTCAGATTTCTACTTTTTCAAGGGACACTAGTCCTACTCCAGGATGACCTTATCTTCAGTATCTGACTGTATCTCTGGTAAAGTCACATTCACATTTACTGCGGTCAGGATTTCAACATTTTGGGGAGGACACAGAGCAGCCAATCAGTTTCCTTCCTCCCTGTCTGGGAGGACTCCTCCGGGACCACAGGACAGAACTTCAGTGTTTATTACTTTGTGCTGTCTGCTAGGAGTCCATCGACTCAATGAAGGGGTTGTTGGAATTTTGAACACGGGACTGGCTTCCGGGAATCCTGTGGGGTGGGGCAGTCAGGATGAATGGAACGCTGTCATGGGGCTTTTGTAAACCTGAGGGGTTGAATCCTGAGTGCACCTCTCCTGCCTCATGCTCTGCTCTGTTGGCTCCCTGTTCCCCTTGGAAACGAGGTGCAGTGATCTAACAGATACCTGACAAATTCATTCACATCGACACTTCAGGGCTTACAGTGGTTATCTTTCCTGGGAACATTTGCATCATTCTCTCCAAAGACAGTGGGATTACTGAAACCACAGCAGTTATTGTTAGTAGTGGAATTTCAAGGAGGAGTAGGAGTAGGTATTTTTTATGCAGCCGGACTTCCGTAAACTCTGGAAGAAGCTTCATGTCACTGACCCGACCTTTGGTTCTATGCGTACCTGGAGCTGGTTCGGCCCTTGGGATGGAGGGGTGAACACTGTCCCCAGGTACTTGTTGACAAGCAGGCAGTGCTGTGCAGGACGTCCTGTGTAGGCTGAGCCTTGCTTGTTGGTGCCTGGATTTTGGATGCTGAAAGGCCTGGTTGTATCCCTTTGGGTCAGACCCTCCTCAGTTCACTGGGACCCAAGTGTTGCTTTTCTTGTTCTTATGCAGTTGACATCATCCTTGGGGTGAGTGGCCCCATTTTTGTGCAGACTGTGTTAGCCTGGAGACCTTTGGCTGTAGAGGAGGGAATACCCTCTCACATTGCCTTAAACAGTAGAGAAATGTGTGACCTCACAGTAAGAAGCCGCTGAGGTTGGGCTGAGTACATCAGGATGTGGCTCTGTGATCCTCTTTGTGTGTGTCTTCCGCTCAGGCTGATGGCAGGGCGTTTGTAGCAACAGTTCCGGCTGTCACATCTAGACCTGGAAGTGTCCAGGGCTACAGTGTCCCTTATGGGAGCCCTTATGTGGCTATTTACAGTTCAAATTAATTAAAATGAACTAAAATTAAAATTTGTAGTTTTTTTAGGTCTGTTTATTTTTGAGAGAGAGAGTGCGTGTGCACGTGTGGGAGGGGGCAGAGAGAGAGAGAGGGAGACAAAGAATCCCAAGCAGGCTCTACTCTCCCAGCTTGGAGCCAGATGCAGGGCTCAGTCCCACGAACAGTGAGATCATGACCTGAGCTGAAATCAAGAGTTGGATGCTCAACTGACTGAGCCACCCAGATACCCCTCTAGTTTCAACAGTAACACCAGCTACATTTCATGTGCTCTCTGGCCACCTGCGTGGCTACTAGCTGCCATACGGGACAGAGCAGATAAAAGAACATCTCTGTCATCACATGCTCCAGAGGCTGAAGGGGGTTGTCTCCTCTACTGTCTCCTTGTCAGCAAAGAAGCCTTCTGCAGAAATTCCCTCGCAGGGTCTCCTCACACCGACTATAGTTGGGTAGCTTGGCTGTGCCCAAATCAGTGGCTCACATGGTATGGTCTCTGGACCAGCAGCACTCAGGCACCTGCTAGAAATGCAGGTTCCTGAGCTTCACCCCATCCCTGTTACATCAGAAGCTATGAGGATGGGGCCTAGCATCTACATTTAACAGACTCCTGGTCTGACATGGGCTGACCTGACTTAGTCCCTGGCGAGGGCACTGGAGTGTCTGAGGCTGGCTTGGACCTGTCCCTTGGAGTGGAATGAGCGGTGGGGTTGGCCGTGGGGACCACTGCTGTGCCTCCTGGAGGAGGAGGCTGGCCTGGCCTCACCTAATGACTGGCGGTGCTCTTTCCCTGCACCACAGCCCTGGCAGAAGGGGGCTGGTAGGTCAGATGGGGACTGGCTGTTTTGGTTTGTGCATGGTCTCTCTCCATGAACCTCAGGAAGGGCGAGGCAAGAGCAACGTCTTACGATAAAAATGTCACCTCCACTTTCCCACTCACGTCACAAACAACATTTGGGGAAAGAACGGCAAGTTACAGTCAGCAGAAGAGAAGACTGGTAGGGGAAGCCTTGCATGTGGTGTCTTCTCTGTGACAGCTTGTGCCTGATCGGCTGCCCTGGCTAGCGTTCGATCTGCGGGTGGCCTGTCCCCTTCCAGCTCTCCAGCTGGACACTGCTGACAACTCCCCACGCCTGTGCTAACCTTCAGGGTTAACAGCCCTAAGGATTGCAGAGTTCTTCTGCGGAGGCCTTTTCAGGCAATTTTCATCAGCTGAGCGTGTGTGGCTTCTCAGAGGCCTCCCCCATCCCATGCAGCCCGACGGTAGGTAACCTGCCTGTCGGTAGGCCTCACGGATCTGCCCAGGGAACGCACACTCATGTCAGGCAATGGATATTTTTCTTCCCCATTCACCCTGACCTAATTTCTCAGGTGCCTTTTATTTCTCACCTGGGACAGCTGGGGAGATTTTAAGGCAAACAGACATCCTTGGGTAGCATATATAAAATAAGCCTTAAATTTATGCAAATTGAAGCAACAGGAGAAGTTTCTTATGAAACAAAGAAGTCTCTTGGCTTGTCAGCAGGAGAAGCAGCCGGAGGGCTTCCTTCGTTTCCCAGAGAAGATTCCTTGAAAGTGCAGCTTCTGGGTTGGCACAGGAAGGTCGGGTGAGTCAGCCTGGAGGCCGGTTCTGCGTGCACCCTGACTCCTTGTGCCCTCTGACCCTTTCCTGGTCCTTCTGGAACAGGGGCCTATTTTCCCAGCTCATCTGCTGAATGTGAGCAGTTTCTTCTCTTGGAGTACGTGCTTGATGCTTGTGGGGGTCACAGAGAGCCCTGGCCCCTGATCTCACAGTCCAGCCAGATGTCTCATTCTGTCCAGGCTGCCAAAGCAGAACACCACAGACCAGGCAGCTGGGAAACAAAGGACATTTATTTGTCACTGTTCTGGAGGTTGGGAGTCCAAGATCAAGGCAGGTCCAGTGTCTGGTGAGGGCCCGCTTCAGGTTCATAGATGGCGTCTTCCTGCTGTATCCTCACGTGCAGAAGGAGGGGAGAGCTCCCTGGGGTCCTTTTATAAGGACACTAGATCCATCCATGTGGGATCCATTCTTGTGACCTAATCGCCCCCTGAAGACCTCACCTCAATACCACACCTTGGGGGTTAGGATTTCATTGTAGGGATTTGGTGGGGAGACACCAGCATTCGGACCATAGCATCAGAGAGTTAAGCGACTGGCCATTGTGCCCTGTGTAGAACTGAAGGAAACAAATAGCTCAGGGGGAGGAGCGCTGTTTCTGATGAGGGGGCATCAGAGCAAGTTTCAAGGAGGAGGTGGTCCTTATGTTGGGTCTTTTATGGATGGTGCTTCAGAAGTAGGAGCAGCTAGGAAGCAATAGGCCATCAGTGCCTCTATTTTTGGGTTTGTGCAGAGCAGACCCTAAGTGAAGGATCTGCTCTGAGAGCAAGTGTTTTACCTAGGAGTTGGGCGTGGCTGTAGCCGTTGCATTGTACTGTCAGTCCTGGGAGGAGCTGAGCTGCCGTCCAGTACTGACTGACCAAGGGGGGCATGCCCCTTGTTAGGGGAGGGCCCCTCCTTGCATGTTATCAGTGGGTGATGCCTTTAAATGGAGTGGCTCCCGGGCAGCCAGTAAAACAAGGGAGAAAAAAGCCACTCTGGCCAGCAAATGCAACTCCAGGCCAGAGGCTCTCAAACTTGATCAGGCATCAGAATCTTCTGGAGGGTTGTGCTGACTTCACTTTCTGGGTTTCTGACTTAGGAGGTCTGAGTGGGCCTGAGATGTGCATTTCTAACAAGGGTGTGACGCTAGGTGCTTTCAGAATCACTGGTTCACAGCGTGGGACTGTGTCTCTCCTGATGGCGCTGGCTCTCCTGGGCTGGAGATCAGGATGGCTTGGTTTCACTTGCTGCTGCCTATGGTGACCGTGTTCTGCTGCTGCTTTGATTCTCCCCCGACCGCCAGGGCCTGGGGGTAGCCAGGAAGTTTATCTGGGCATCGCCCCTCTACCCGGCCACTGCTGGCCCGTGCCAGTTTTCTCTTTGGCTCTGGCACCATGGACCCGCGGAGCTCTGGAGCGGATTGCGATTTGTCCGGCTGTAAATAAGACATAGGGGGTGGCCCTCAGCTGGAGTGTGGAGGTGAGAGAGCTAAGGACAGAGGGTCTTCTGGCTAAGACCACCCAGCTGCTGAGTCGCTCACTGAGCCTGCAGAGGTGGCCGAACCGGCCATGGCGACTGGGAGGCAGAGCCAGGTCTCGTGGTGGTGAAAGGGGCCTGCCCAGTCTCCTGGCCGGACTCTGCTCCTGCCGTCCCTTTCACACCAAGGCCCGGTGAGTGAGGGCTCTTTGTCCAAAATCCGGGGCCTGTGCCCGTTCTCCTGGCATCTCCCAGCACCCCTGTTCTAGTACAGTCCAAATCCCTTACCCCTGGAGCCCCATTCTGGACACAGAATGGAAGAAGGAAATCTGCCTTCCCCAGTGGTTCCCGATTTGGAAAGAGGAAGGAGCAAAGTTGGGAAGAGTGGACAGTTTTGCGTTTGAATCCAAAAAAACAGCTGTGCAGGGAGAGGAGAGCCAAGGGAAAGACGTGTGAGATTTCTGTGGACAACTCACTTGATGTCAGTTTTTATTTTGCTTGTTCTTTATGATGTTTGCTGTTCCTGGGGTGACTGATGGGGTGGGGGTGCTGATGGTCCACAGGGCCACCAACCATGCCGCTGTTGGGACCCTGGCTTCAGTTTAGGGGCACCAAGGGTTTTGTTTTTGCTTAATTTTTTAAAAAGTCATGTCATTGAGATATAAATTGCCTACAGTAAAGTCTCTCCTTTTTATATCGTTAAGCGAGCTTTGACGACCACACGTTGTCCTGTGACCACCACCACAAGTAAGATATAGGACAGTTCCCTCACCCTGAAACATTCTCTTCTGTGACTTTGTACTCAGCCTTTCTTCCCTCGTCCCCCAGCCCCTGGCAGCCATTCATCTCTTTTCTGCCCTATATTTTCACCTATTTCCAAATGTCCTATAAATGGAATCATATGGGGTATAGCCTTTTGAGTCTGGCTTCTTTCACTTAGCAGAGGGCTTTCAGATTCCCTGGCTGTCATGTGTCCTGGTGGTTTGTATCAGAGGCCTTTTCTTCCCCAGTAGTATTCCTTTGTGGGAAGGAAACGCTGCTGTTTATCCATTCGCCGTCTACCTTTAGTAGTTGTGTGTGGGTGTTGGTGTGCATGTACATTTTCTTTTGTCTTGTGTAAATACCTGGATGCGGGATTCCTCGGCGGTATGGCAAGTGCATGTTTAACTTTGTAAAAGACGGACAGGGTGCCTGGCTGGCTCAGGCGGTCGGGCGTGTGACTCTCCATCTCGGGGTTGTACGTTGAGGCCCCATACTGGGTGTAGAAATTACTTTTACGTAAAATAATAATAAACAAGGGGCGCCTGGGTGGCGCAGTCGGTTAAGCGTCCGACTTCAGCCAGGTCACGATCTCGCGGTCCGTGAGTTCGAGCCCCGCATCAGGCTCTGGGCTGATGGCTCGGAGCCTGGAGCCTGTTTCCGATTCTGTGTCTCCCTCTCTCTCTGCCCCTCCCCCGTTCATGCTCTGTCTCTCTCTGTCCCAAAAAAAATAAATAAAAAACGTTGAAAAAAAAATTAAAAAAAAAATAATAATAATAAACAAGCCTGCTAAAGTGTTTTCTAAAGTGGCCATGTTGCTTCATATTCCCACTGGCGATATTTGGGAATTCTGGTTTCTCCGTGCCCCTTGCCAGCATTTGGAGGTGGTGTTGTTTTAATTTTTTTCAAGTTTTTAAAAATTTTTAAAGTTTATTTATTTATTTTGAGACACTGAGAGAGAGAGAGAGATCGAGCACCAATGGGGGAAGGGCAGAGAGAGAGAGTCCCAAGCAGGCTCTGTGCTCGATCCTATGTACTGTGAGATCATGACCTGAGCCAAAATCAGGAGCTGGGTGATCAACCCACTGAGTCACCAGGCGCCCCGTTGTTGTCATGTTTTAATTAAGCTATTCTGATAGTGATACAGGGACTTGGTAGTTGTCCTCAAACACTTGTGTAGAAGAGGAATTACAGTTGTATCGTGTGGCCCTTAGGAGTATATCTAGGTCATTGGGGGAAGTGGAGGGAGACAGATTTTAACTCTGTACAGAGCATAATTTTTATGGGGCAAGTTTGGCTGGGCTTTGCTGTAAAGTAGTGAGCTCCCCCACCAAACAGTCTTGGTGGCCATTTGGGGGATTCTGGCAATCATCTGGATGGAGGGGCTATACCTCTTCAAAACATCTTTCAACCTTGAGGTGCAAGCAAAAAAAGAAAAACTTTATTTTTAATTGACTGGGGATGGAGAGGATTTTCTGCAACACTTGCCGTTAATTTGGAACGTCCAGGCTTAGCATATCTTGGGAGTCTTCTTGAGGTGCCCTGTGGTCCTACTGTGCTTTCTACCTTCCTTATTGTGGAAGGATAGGCATTCAGGCAGCATTTTCCCCTGTCAGTCTGCTGTGTGTTGGCTTCTCAGATCTGGGCAGCCTTATTTCTTGTGTGTTTCATGTATGTTCACACCTTTGGAGCAGGAAAGGGATACTCTTGTCCAGAGACAGTGTAACATAGTGGTTGAGGCCCTGGCTCTCCAGTTGGAGCCACGTTTACATGGGGGTGGACTGTTTTCCTGGCTGTACAGTCTTTGTGGATGTCACTTTCTCACGGGATGATCATAGCACATCCGTGGGAGGGCCCTCTGGGGGTTAATCGAGTAAAGACAGAGTGCACTTAGCACAGAACCCAGCACCTGGGTTGTGCAGTGTCCGCGCTCATTTCACCGTCTGTATGATTGGCTGTCCCTGGGTCCTCGCATCTTCGAGCAAGTGTCCTCATTCTGCCGGAGGCTGGGACAGGAGGCCGTAGCTGTGTGTGGTGACAGATCTGATGGCCTCTCTTTCTGTCCTGCTTCTCTCTCCAGCTTCCTCATAAGCCAAGGAAGGGATACATTTTTCTGTTGCCTCGTTTACAAAATGGGGTGAAAATTCTTTACCTCCCAGGACACAAGTTGCTGAGCCTGGTGGTACTTTCCATTTCCCAAACTCTAGATTTGCTGTTTCTGTGATACTTCTTGGACCTGATTATAGTACAGAGCACCTGTTCTCGCATGGCATGGTGTCTCCAAGGCCCTTTCTGGGGGCCAGTGAGGTCAAAACTGTTTTCCTAATGATCGTAAGAAGCCACTTGCCTTTTCCACTGTCATTCCTCACACAGACTTTGCTGTAGAGCAGAGTTTTCTAGAGGTTCCATCCCTCGTGTGTGATATTACACAGAGAAAAGACTCTAGCCATCTCTATTAGGCCAGATGTCAACAGCATTGTAAAGATGCGATGTCACTCTTCTTGCTACGTTTTTTGTTTTGTAATGGAAAGGGGCAGGGGCAGTTAACTTTTTCAGAAAGAAAATCTTATGTGAACATTTTTGCTTATTTTAAAATTAAATATTTAAAAATTCTTTCTTAGTTTTAATTTCTAATCTGGTAGACATCATCAGATAGATATAACCCATGTAAACAAAAGCTCTTGGGAGTTCTCACTCATTTTTAAGGTTGTAAAGAGGTCCTAAGATCAAAAGGTTTGTGGACTTTTAGGTTAAGACCTTGGGCTCTGGGGTCAGGTAGACAGAGGGAGGTCTAATTCTCAGTGCTGTCATTGACTGGCTCTGTGACCTGGACAGTTTTTCTTTCCTGATGTGTGAAATGGGAATGACAGCAGTGTCTTCAGTAAGGGGGTGGGATGCATCTCAAAAACTGCCAGGTACAAAGTAAGTGCTAGTCGTGGTGGTCCTGTGGGAGGCAGCGAGGCACGGAGGTGGAGAGGACGTGCTCTGAATCCAGGTGCCTGGGCTCTCCTCCAGGGCATCACTTGCTCTTTGTGCAGGTTTGAGTCAGTTACCTAACCTTGCTGGGCCTCAGTTTTCTCAGCTATGAAATGGGAATGATAATGTTAGTGCCCACCGAAGTTTGTTGGGAGATTACATTAATGCCTGGGACATCTGTGTTGGCTGCTCTTGTATGGGTTGGCGATGGCCGTGAACATCGAAATTCCTCTCGTCCAGAGGCTCCTTGTCTTTTTATCCCATTGTCTTGGGTTTGCCAGTCCTGCAGGGATCATTGCCTGCTAAAGTTGTTTAGAGGGTTGGCTCATTGGCATCACTAGAAGAGGCATCAGACACATGTCCAGAGGAAGCCCCACTTGTCAGAGAGCTGGCTGAGTTATTGCAGACTGGATGACAGTGTAGACCTGGCTCTGGGTTAAGGCTCATACAAGTGACTTCATTTGCCAGAAGAGGAAAAAGTTACAGCTTGCACAGCTGTAACCAGCTGATTTCTAAAACTCTGGGGACAGGGGTAAGGGTCCAGGGTCTTTTGGGGACAGGTGAGGGAAGGCTTCTTAGGCCGTGGAGTAGAACCATGTGGGGCGGGGGAAGTGCTCGTGGGAAATGCTGGTCCTGGGCCCCGCCTCAGAGGGCATTCTGACCCAGAGGTCTGGCCTGCGGGTGTTATGGTGGTGATGGTTTTATAATAACATGTACTTTAGGGGGTACTACACTCAGGTGGTGGGGGTACCCACTTTGCATAATGCTGAACTGAGTGGTGGAGGCTCCTGCCTCACACCGTGCTCTAGCCTGTCCCCCCAAAGTGTCAAAGTGCCCATCTTTTGTCGTGGGGGACACTTGGCTTGCATAAGCAATCAGCCAACAAGGATCAGTTGGGGGGCTGGTGGTCGAGATGGCACAGGGTCAGAAGACCTGCATCTTGCCCTTTGCATGTTTCGGGGCTGCTGGGGAGACAGGCACTCTGTTCCCTGTGAATCAGCCTCCCAGAGCACATCCATAAAATGAGATGGCTGCTGTGATTTCCTGTGACCCCACCTAGGATCTCGGAGGGGTAGTGGCTGTCCCGGGGGACTATGTGGACAGAGTCGAAGACAGAAGCACCACTGACCTGTCTCTGTGTCTCTGACATTTGGGTGAGATGTTTTCTTCTTAGAAAAGGATTTGGATCTTGTCAGAGGTACTGGTGGTGGCCACTGCTGCGGCTGTTCCTTAGTAGTAGCATAAGGCATAGGATGCCCTTTGGGACACTTTCAGTCCTGGACACAGGTGATGAGGGCCTGATATGAATGGACTGAGCAGCCAGAGGCCCCAGGACTTACCTGCAGCACATTACATTGACCTTAGCCGTGACCAGCTCTCTCTGAAAGCCTTCTAGGAGCCCATATACCTGGGCTGGTTGGGGCAGGTCCTTGGGGCATTTGGAGAGGTTGGAGAAGGAAGGAAGCTGTGCAGTGTTTGTTCAGCCCTTGTTGGGGGCAGGGACACAGGCCTTGGGCCCCGGCCTCAGAGGCGGCTGGAGCTTCTTGGGCCTCAGGAGCTTCTCTGGGTCCCTCCTGTCCCTTCTTCTGCAAGCCGTGTCTTCCATTCTGCTCAGGGCTCATGTTGGCCTCTCCATGCCCAGGCGTGGATAGCTGCTGTTTCCAGACTAGGCAGAGTTGTGCCAATCAGGGCCTAAAAGGGTTCTATGTTGGAGGTGTCAAAGCTGGGCTGGGAAGAGAGTGGGAGTCCTCAGCAGGACCAGCAGAGTGGGTGGGTGATGCTTGGATGCTGGAGCAGACAGCCTGGGCTTGGGTCTCAGTTCCCCCTTTTACTCCTGACTCGGCGTTGTCATCTGAAAGGCAGATGCTACCAGGACCGCCTGGTAGGGTTGTTGGGCTTAGCTGACTCAGGCCAAGGGCTCAGAACAGTGCCTGGCAGACCCAGTGAGTGCTAAATGCAAGTTCACTTTGTTGTTTTCCCCCGCCAGGTACCACCGGGAAGGCGCCATCCCCTCCACCCCTCCTGCCTGACCGGCAAGTGAACGAGAAGGTGGAGAACCTCTCCATTCAGCTGCGGCTGATGACCCGAGAGAGGAACGAGCTGCGGAAGCGCCTGGCCTTCGCGACACATGGGACGACCTTTGACAAGAGGTGGTGATCAACACCTGCTCCCCTGCCCGGGCCCGATGGACAGGGGCTACTCTCCTGATGCCATCGTGCCCCCCCTTCCCCACCCTGCCCCCCACCGCATGCTCATCCTTAGCTCCCGGTGGTGCATATGGCATTGCCAGAGTGTCCCTTTGCCCCAGTCCCCACTGCACTTTGAAACACTGTCCCCACAGCCCTGGGTGGGGGGAGGGAACACAGGCTGCTTATGCTTCCTCCAAGCCAGACTGGAGCTTGTGGCCTGAGTCACATACCACACGGAGATTGAGAAGTGTGGGCGTGTCTGTCATCTATCCGTCCTCTATTCATGATCATTTGGTGGGTGGTTTTGGCAGCAGCTGGCGGGGCCTGGTCCCACTCTGGTGCCTCCTCACGGGTTTGTTAGGTGGTCTTGGGTTCATCACTGCTCCTCTCTAGGCCTCTGCCTTCCAGCACCAAGATGGTGTGCTTCCTCTCTATCTCTGTCTGCTGCTTGCATGCAGCCCCTGTCCTAATAGAGATAGTGATCCCATGGTTGAGCCCCCGACCAGTCCCAGCTACGTGCATGCGTGTGTGTGCATGTGTGTGTGTGTGTGTCTCTGCATGTGCGTGTGCCGCTCCTCCTCACTGATAACATGGGTCGTTATATGTTCACACATTAATTGTTCCCTGCCACATGTGTTTCAGGAGGGTATATTCCACCTGGCTTCTTTGTTGTTTTGAAGAAAATCTTTGCTTCTTTTGGGATTTAGAGGTAGATACCAAGGAAGGGTGGTCCATGGGGTGGGGCAGAGGGAGAGTCTTTACCCACCTGCACAGTCCAGGGGGGCTTCATAGAGGAGGAGGAGGGATACAGTGTGATTCATCCTTCCGGGAGATGCTGGTAGGGATTCTGAGGGGAGGGGGATTGCCCTTAGGGGCATCAGAGT
Source organism: Panthera uncia (assembly GCF_023721935.1). Lineage (NCBI taxonomy): Eukaryota > Metazoa > Chordata > Mammalia > Carnivora > Felidae > Panthera > Panthera uncia. The sequence continues at coordinate 36,496,601 of NC_064818.1, read as the reverse complement.
TGTGTGCCTCTTCCTCAGGAAGGTTCCTCTGGGGTGATGTCAAGGCTGCAAAGCCTGTTCTTTCAGGCTGTGTTGATGACGATATGGTCCTCAGCACAAAGGGAGGGCCAGTGGAGACCCAGTGTGCTAGAGTCCATACTGTCCCTGGCTGCTTTCATGCTACCAAGGCAGAGTGGGTAGTTACACAGAGCTGTGTGGCTGGCAAAGCCTGAAGTATTTACTGCCTGGCCCTGTACGAGAAAGGTTACTGACGCCAGCTGTAGGGCAGGGGTTCTCGAATTTGTGCACTGGAATCACCAGAGGGCTTGTTAAAGCACCGCTTGCTGGTTAGCCCTCCCTCCCTTCCAGGTGCCTGATTCAGGGGTTCTGGGGCTGATCTGAGGTTTGCAGTTCTCACAGCATTAGGTGAAACGAATGCTGCAGGTCTGGGAACCCCACTCTGGGAAGCATTACTCCTGGCCAGTGTTCTCAACCGTGGCTGCACACTGGAATCCGTGGGGGAGTTTAAAAAAAAAAAATCCTGATGTCTGGGTCACATCCCTAAGGATGCTGATGTATTTGGCCTGGGCCTTGGTGTTTTAATGTGCACCCAGGATTGGCAGTCAGTTTCCTAAAAAGAGGAGAAACTCCATCCCAGGTTTCTGGCGTGCCCACTGTGTGTGAAGGCCTGTTGCACGGTCTCCCGGGAGCTGCTAGAGAATAAGACAACACCTTTTTAGCTCTCCAGGCTCAAGCAGGGAGCCCAGGCAACCAAGGCCCTCCATCCTAGGGGTCTTGTCGGTCTGGGGAGGCCAGGATGTCTGAGCAGAACAAACCCCAGATGGTCGTGGTGTGTAGGAGCCAGTATCCGGGGACGCTGGGCTGGAGGTTTCCTGGGGCAGAGACCTTCCTTGTCCGAGTCGTCCCGGAGCCCGTGTTCACTGTTGCTGTCTGGGCCAGGCCCTACCACAGGCTGAATCCCGACTACGAGAGGCTGAAGATCCAGTGTGTGCGGGCCATGTCGGACCTTCAGAGCCTGCAGAAGCAGCACACCAATGCCTTGAAGCGGTGCGAGGAGGTGGCCAAGGAGACCGACTTCTACCAGTGAGTGGGCCCACTCTTTGCCTCTGGGCTGGGAGCCAGCGGTTCTGGTGCCGTCTAGCAGGTAGTGGGCCTTCAGCAAGTGGGTTTGGGTCTTTGGGTCTCAGGTGGGTTTTTCTAAGTACGGGGCGAGGTGTGGAGCCTTCACACCATCTGGTGACAGCCTTGGAAGCGCAGCGGGCAGGAAAGGGATCAGGCCCGTCAGGTTGCTGCGCTCCTGGGTCACGGCCCAGGACCCAGCTGCAGCTCCTGCAGTAGGAGAGGCAGATGGGCATGTTCCCTTTGGTCTCCTGGGGCCCCTCTGAGGCTGTTGGCCGGCCGTACCTGCCCATCAGCTGCCCTTTGCCCCGCCTCAGTACTCAGAGGTGCCGGGCCTGTACCAGGTAAGGGCTCAGCCCTCACCTTGGCCTTCATACGTGTGCCCTTTTTGGTGTCAGGTTTTTATTTTTTTTAATTTTAATTTTAATTTTAATTTTTATTTATTTATTTTTTTTAATTTTTTTTTTTTTTAACATTTATTTATTTTTGAGACAGAGAGAGACAGAGCATGAACAGGGGAGGGGCAGAGAGAGAGGGAGACACAGAATCTGAAACAGGCTCCAGGCTCTGAGCGGTCAGCACAGAGCCCAATGTGGGGCTCGAACCCACGGACCGTGAGATCATGACCTGAGCCGAAGTCGGACACTTAACCGACCGAGCCACCCAGGCGCCCCTGGTGTCAGGTTTTTAAAAAGTGGTTTTTAAAAAGTGGGTCCTCCTGGCATTTGGCTGATACCAAGCTTTGGCCTGCCTCTGAGTGCTGCTACCCTGGTTGCTGTGTGGGCTCCCACTGGGAGTCCTGGGACCTGGAGGGGCTGGAGAGGGTTGGAGGCTGGCTGGGGTTCACTGTGTGTGCGGGGATTATAGCACACTCCATAGCCGGCTCCTGAGCGACCAGACCCAGCTGAAGGATGATGTGGACATGCTGAGGCGGGAGAACGGACAGCTGTTGCGGGAACGTAACCTGCTGCAGCAGTCATGGGAGGACATGAAGCGGCTCCATGAGGAGGACCAGAAGGAGATTGGTGACCTCCGGGCCCAACAGCAGCAGGTACAGCCAGGCAGGGTGGCTGGGGGAAGACCGAGGTTGGGTAGCCTCCTACCCACTCGTTCATCCACTCATCATCCATCCTCCCACTTATCATCTGTCTTCCCACTCACCCTCCATCATCCATCCTCCCTCCACCATCCATCCTCCCATCTGCCATGCATCTTCTCACTCATCAGCCATCCTCCCGCTTATCGGCCATCCCCCTACCTCCCATCCACCCTCCGACTCATCCTCCATCCTCCCACCTCCCGTCCATCCTCCCACCTCCCGTCCATCCTCCCACCTCCCGTTCATCCTCCCACCTCCTGTCTATCCTCCCACCATCCTCCATCCTCCCACCTCCCATCCATCCTCCAACTCATCCTCCATCCTCCCACCTATCATGTCTTCCCACCCATCATCT
>NC_064818.1:36491998-36493928 GCF_023721935.1 Panthera uncia | reverse complement strand
TCCCATGTATCTTCTCACTCATCATCCATCCTCCCACCTCCTGTCCATCCTCCCACTCATCCTCTGTCATTCCACCTCCCATCCATCCTCCCACCTCCCATCCATCTTTCCTCCCCCCCACCCCTTTCCATTCTTCCCCTGTATCCATGTGATCGTTTTGCAAGTATTTTTGGAGTGTCTGCCTAGTGTGAAGCATTGGGGTATCCGAGCAGACACTATACCCTTGCTCTGTTGAACTCTGCAGTCTAATGGGGGAGACTAAGGCTAGTCAAATAATCATGCACATCTGTGTATCACTGTCAATGGTACACATTGCAAGGGCTATTGAGGAGGTGCTGTGCAGTGCTGTTCATTGTGTAATAGGAATTTGACTTAGTAAGGGGACTTGGGGGTCTGTAGTTTCCTTCCTTTATATGGATCATGTGAGAACACAGATGGAGAGAAGCTTGGAAATAGTGAAGCCCTATGCAGATTTGAGATAGAGTAGTTACTGTCATTACTTTTTGGTGGGAATGTGGCCTCTTCCTTTGCTGCTGGATTGCATTCCAAGTTAGTTTTTTCTCTTTGCTCAGTTCTTGTTGCACATGGGCAAAGGCATGAAGGGTGGGCCAGTCAGTCAGAAAACTGACTTGCTGTGAGTGATGTTGGCCAATTCTTGTAGCTTATGGACTGGAGACTGGAATTGCTTGGTTTTATGGTAGGAGCCGAGGCCATGTTCTAGTCCATCGATGGTTGCATGTTTGGGTTTGGAAGGCAATCCTAGTGAGTGGCAGGGTGTCCTCTGAGCACTGTCACAGAACGCCCTGTCCCCATCAAAACCATTTATGGCTCCTGGAGTTAAAGCGGGACTGTTGGAGCTTGCCTGAGACAGAGCTCATATAGGATGATCTGAACTTATCTGATAATTTAGCATGACATTATCTTCTTTGCTTTTTTTTTTTCATTTACAATGAAAACTTTTTAAATTGTGAAACTGTCACAGACTTACAGGAGAGTTGCAAGTATAGCACAAACAATTTTTCCTTCTTATTCCAGAACAAACTGCCAACCTGTGTGCTTTTCATGAACAAGGGTGTTCTCCTATATAACAGTAATACAAACATCAACGTCAGGAAGCTAACACTGATACATAATACCATCTAATCATCAGCCCCCATTTGAGTTTTCCCAGTCGTATACATAGTGTCTTTAATAGGAAGAGGATCCAGTCCAGAACAAAGCAGTGCATTTACTTTTCTGTCTCTTTGGTCTGCTTCAGTCTGGAAGGGCTCCTCAGGCTGTGACGTACGTAGCTGTGATGCTTTAGAAGATTACAGGCCAGTTACTTTGTAGCATGTCCCTCCACCTGGATTTGTCCAAGCTCCCGGTTGGATTCCATTTGTGCATCTTGGGACTGCCATAGAAGGGACACTGCCACCTTCTCCCTGTGTCTTAGAGACTGGTGATGTTTCCTTTGATCACTAAATGATGGTGTGCTCTCCGGGCTTCTCCACTGCAGAGTTACTTGTTTTCCCCTCGCCTGCCTGCCTGCCTGCCTGCATGTCTCTCTCTGTGTGCACTCCTGATTCCCTGTTTTATTCGGTGGGTTGGGATTCATTGTGGCCAGTGGGAGCCTCTTCAGGACTGCTTCTCTGTCTTTTTGACAGGTCCTTCCCACTCTTTGAGCACTTTTTTGTTCTTTGGCACAAGAAAATGTCCCAGGCTCATTTTATTTCCTGCCCCTGCCTTGGGAATCAACCATTTCTCCAAGGAGTCCTCATTCCCTTTAATAGAGGATGGCACTTAGAAACAAGATCTGAATGCTGGGTCTGCATGTAGCTACTGGGTATAGTGATAGTAGCATAGTGATACTACTGGGTATCACTGCTCCCAAGTCCTCTCAGTGGCCAGAGTAGGGAATATCTGAGTACTCCATCACCACCCCCCCCAA